>NC_063209.1:3309736-3407236 GCF_017589495.1 Alosa alosa
TGCTGGCGGTGTGATGGAGCTTGTTGGTGCTGCTTTATGAGGCGCGCCGGTGCAGTTAGCCAGCCCAAGCTTTATGGCCAGGCAGCGTTTGGTGTCTGGAGAGGGGGTGTGTGTGTGTGTGTCGGAGCAGGGCGTGGTGTCATGTTGGCAGCACACACTCTTTCACCACGCCTGTGGCCTGTGTGTTTGCCATCGCAGCGGTCTTCCACGGGAGCACTCCGCCTGAGTTATGACACCTCTGAGCCAGACCTGTAGCTCAGGCCACACACACCCCTCTGTGTGTGTGTGTGTGTGTGTGTGTGTGTGTGTGTTTAAATGTATGCTGTATATATTGTATGTATTGTATAAGTATCAGCACTGTATGTGCGTTCCATGCTCTAGCAAGAACAAGTACAGGTGACATGTTTGCAGCAACCTACTGTGATCTTAGGACCCTCACATTTTGCTTATCTGAAATATCAATGTGCGTGTGCGCGTGCGCAGGAGAAGGAAGAGCTGTTCCTGCGGGCACTGTGCCTGTGCCACACGGTGCAGGTGAAGGAGCCAGGGCCGGACGAGCAGACGGAGGTGGACGGGCTGGACCATCCGCTCACTCAGCCCCAGGAGCAGAGGGGCTTCATCGCCTCCTCCCCCGACGAGGTGGCCCTGGTTAAGGGAGCCATGAAGTAAGCCCCAAACTACACACGCTGAGGGTTTACTTGTGAAGTTTTGTACCAAATTTGAATTGGCCCTATTAATCAGTTTTAGATGCTTTGGATTGGATAAAACTTTGAGTATTTGTCCATTTCATCCTGGGGAGTTACTCTATCTCCTGTCTGCTTAGAGACAACTCTCTACATTTTTTTTTTTACATGACATTACCAAATAAAAAATGCAGGACATTCTTAAAGATCCCGCATGCCCAAAACCTAGAGGAAACCCATTCTCTTTCAAACAGTTGTCAGTACTGTTTTGCCCGCCATTTTATTCTTATAGAGCGGTCCATATCTCATTGTATTCAAAAAAAAAAAAAACCTGGTCATATAGGTTTAGTCAGATTTTTTTTTTTTTTTTTTTTTTTCGCATGTCCAAATTTCCGTTAAGGATTTCCGGGACACTGTAAGACCGGGGTACACGAAACTTGGTGGGCATGTAGCCCCACATGGATAGCATGGAACCATCGTTTTGATCTGTAGCCCCCCCGCTGGACTGGACCCCCCGAAAGGAGGGTAGGGCAGACACAGTTTTCTGTGAATATCTCGAGAACTGTAGGGTTTAGGAGGACCATTTTTTTTGTATGTTGATCTCAAAGGGCCATGTCAACCCATTCAATAACCACTCATTTCATGTATAAGCCACCTAGTTAAACACAAAAAGTAAAAATGAGGTGTTGTAATCGCGCAGGTATCTGTGACCTAACATAGTCAAAACTGCATGAAATTGGAAGTGTAGGATCATTATGACACCCTCTGAATGCACGCCAAGTTTCGTGGAATTCCGTTCATGGGGGGCCACACAATAAATTAATTTATGTTACTATACACCAACCGACCTGTAGGTGGCCAGAGACAGTTTTCTGTGAATATCTCGAGAACCGTAGGGCCTAGGAGGTCCACCTTTTTTTTGTATGTTGGTCTTAAGGGGGCATGTCAACCTGTCCCATTACCATCCCTTATTTCATGTATAGCGCCACCTAGTTAAAAATTAAAAAGCAAAACATTAGGTGTTTTCATCACAATATCTCTGGCTGACATGGTCAAAACTGCACGAAATTGAAAGTGTAGGATCATTATGACACCCTCCGAATGCATGCCAAGTTTCGTGGACTTTCGTTCATGGGGGGCCTTACAATAGACCAATTTTTTGCGTATGTTTGCCTCCAGGGGTCATGTAAACCCATTCCATATGCACACATGTACATAAACAGATACACACGCACACACATACATTCACAGTAATCCTACGTATGACACATACTCACACAGTAGACATATATACGCATGCATGCACATGCACACACACAGGCACATAAACAGGCAAACACACAAGCACATGCGCACACACACACACCCACCCACCCACACACACACACACATAAACATAAACATAAACATGTACACGCACACATGCACACAATTCAAGAATTTCTCAGAATTATGAACAGGCAAGATGGGTGTGGGGTTGTATTTTACATGTGAAATCTATGAACTAATCATGTTTTGGTACTTGTTGTCTAGCAGATACCAGTGAGAATTGAGTGTGCATAATGCAGTTCAGTGAGACAGTTAGAATCATATATGCCTTTCAGCGTGACTTATTTTTGTGGAAAACATGTGCTGGACTGGGCGGCGGTCATATTTTGTACCGCTCTGCGGTACATCTACAGTGGGCAGTGCTTCGACTTGGCCAGCTTCACTCGCGGTCCGCGCGTGGGATCACGCGGTATCACGCGACTTTAATTTGTATTTTTCCAGTGAGACGCTGCAACAACCCAAACAACCGGTAGATGGCTCAAGTGAGCAGGGTGTCTCGTAAAAAGAAATGGAGCCTGGAAAACCCTACACAGACTTCACTACAGACTTTAGCAGACTGGTTTAGAAATAATGTAATAGCCAGAAATATGCCTGCCCTGCCCTAATAAAAAAATATTTGGTTAACTGCGAGTGAATCTCGTTTGCAGCCGTAGAGACGCAGGACAAATGAAACATTCTGGTTTTCTCCGAGTGCAACGATGATAGACAGACATCATTTGGAGTATTAACCTCCGTTGCTCAGCCAAATGCCTTCCTGTTATGTCCTGTTATCAACGGAGTTACAGGCGATAAAAGCGATTTTTGATGGTCACAAGTTTACTTCATTAGGGACTGTTCGTTATTTATTTAAGGGGCTACGAGGAGGAGTTTTGGGAGCATTAGTCCAAAAAAAGGCGTGACCCTCCCTAGCCAGCAATACATTTTTCTATGACCCTCCAAAGTGATTATGAAAAAAATCACTGTCAACTTTTTCGGGTTTATCGCCTACTGTATTTTAACGTTTTTCACATATTTGGCCATAAGCCGTTTTATCATAGGCTATCCGTAAAACCAAACTACAAAGGCGAACACTTTAACAGGGGAATTAATTGGGCATGAATCATGCTGAACGCTATTTCGCTACCTTAGAATAATAAGGTTCTATCTGCGTTTTGAGTAGGTACAACGGGACGATTGAAGCGGGGCCGAATGAAACATTCCGGTTTTCTCCGAGTGCAGCGATGATAGACAGTCATCATTTGGACAAAACATGGAGCATATTAACCTCCGTTGCTCAGCCAAATGCCTTCCTGTTACGATCCTGGTATCCGGAGTTACAAGCGATAAGCGATTTTTGATGGTCACAAGTTTACTTCATTAGCGGTTTTTTTTTGGATTATTAAAGAGTGTTTTTCATTTAAAGGGTTGACCGTGCTTATTCAGTAGCGCATGTAGTGCTCTCCCCAATCCCAGGCGTTCACATTGCATGTTTGTTTGTAATGGATGCAACCATGAGATAGGCTATGCATTTGACAATGAGTTGTTAACAGAACCAAGACATATAGCCCAGCAGCAATCTAGTGACTGATCGTTATTTATTGAAGGGGCCACCGGAGGAATTTTGAGTGCTTCAGTTGGAAGTTGCATGACCCTCTCTTACCTGCTAGAAATTGTTCAATGACCCTCCGACAGAATTGTTAAAAAGACATGACCCTCCTGCCAATTGTCTTCGCCCGGCGCCACAGCCACACACTTTGTGATAACGTTCTTAAATCAATCTTTCCGTGAGCTTGCATACCAGTCCTTCCTTTTCAAATGTGTTTAGCCTGTTTGCACAATTTCACAAATAATCATATGTGATTAATAGTATGACAAATAATTCCTGTGCGGGGACTAAAACAATGCATGCCAACTTTTTCCGTGTTTATCATTATTTTAACTTTCCCAGCTGTCTTGCCGTTTTAATGTTTTCCGTGAGAATATCCCATATTTTAATACTCTCATAACAGCCCTGCCATCGGGCCTGTCTCTGTGTTGCCCTGTTGCTACCCTTTGCCCTTCCAGCGAAACAGATGTCTTCAAATCATCGTTTTTCTTTTTGAAGGCGAACTTAGAGTGATGTTAACCTATTTAAGTTTAACTTGGCGCTGATTGTGTCAAACCGCGATTCATTGGCTTGCATGTTAGGCCTTATGTCTAACGTGCACCTGAGGCTACTCCGCTGCAAGAGAAATAATTTCCCCTGTTTGTATGTTCACTGCAGGTTGGCCTACCATAACTTACCAACTCTGCACTGTAGACTGGCTATTTATATTTTTCTGTGAAATAAGCAAATGTATTTGTTCAACTTTATGAAGCAGACCACGATAAGGTATTTGGAACATAATACATTTGACAAAGGAAGGATGAATGTTGCTAGTGACAAAATATTAACTTTCAGTGTTTTACGATGTCTTTGTCATGGGGAAGTGTTTTTCCCCATGCATTTATTCTAGGTTACTGTCAGTGACCGCCGTGAGAGAAGGGTTCTGTGTTTCGTTCATGTCAGTGACTGACGCGAGAGAAGGGGGTCTGTGTTGTGTTGTGTTGCGTATGTTAATTTATTTTCATTGGGCATACCGTGCCGTGCCGTCCACAGCTCTTCAGTTCTGACAAAGCCAAAATTACTCCTTTTGAAACAATTGTTCAGTGCAGGGCGGCGTTTGTATGGTTATATTGCTTGATCGGAGGGGTGTCCCAAGCAGCTTTCAGCCATAAGGCTACTTTGAGAACATTTCAATTCACCCGACACTAATATTCAAAATGTTGAAAACTATTTCGCATAGCCTATAAAGCAGTTTAATTAAATGGAATGTTAGTTGTAAACAAACGAGCTACTTGGTGAGGCTTGGCCTCACAGATGCGCCGATGCCTTTAGATGGCAGGAAAAATCTTCGATAGGCCTATTAACTAACCACCCGATTCACGCGTTGGGGGGAAGGGGGCCATCAGACAATTGTGCCCAGTTAATCCGGCCCATCCCCAAAAAAAAATCACACCTTCCCACCTCTGACAGCTTAAAAGAAGTCAAGAGGACTCCTTACTCACAGACCTATTCACAAACCTGCTGTTTTGAAATCCTATGCAGCTACAGGAGCTTCCAATCGCAGGAAGCAATTTTTGCATTGTAGGCATAACTAACATGCAATAACGCCGCCAACAACAACCAAAACTAGGCTAATCATTGTCAACATGTAAATTAAATGTAACATTATTGTGAATCAAATTAAAAAAATGTTCTCTTTTGCAAATGTAGGCATAGTAACAGAATAATTTAATAATGTTACAAAGATACTACATCAATCATTATGTTTCATTGGGCTACTAGGCTATTTGTTTTGCCTTGATTCATTTAGGCTAGGCCTTTTTATTCAGGGGCAAAGATTCACAAATAATTTTAAGGCTAAAAGTAGCTCTAACTGGCGAATTTAGGAGCAACTCCTAAAAATAATGGAAGGTCACTCCTAACTTTAGGACTCCTAATTTTTTCACAAAAAGTAATTCACTTTAAGCATTTTAGACCTAAAAGTAGCACCTAAGTCTGGGACAGCTTAAGTCGAGAGGACTCTAACTCACTAAGACCTATTCATAAACAGCTTTTTGTGGTATTTCCGCTATGATGTTTTGAAATAGCCTATGCACAACAGGAGCTTCCAATGCGAGGGAACAATTTTGCATTTATAAAAGGGATGCAATAACGCCACCAACAACAACCAAAACTACTCATTGTTAACATGTAAATGAAATGTAACGCTTCATTTTGAATCAAATTAAAATGTTCTCCTCTTTGCAAACGTAGCCTAGGGATATGGTGACAGATTAATTTAATAATGTTGC
Organism: Alosa alosa; assembly: GCF_017589495.1. Lineage (NCBI taxonomy): Eukaryota > Metazoa > Chordata > Actinopteri > Clupeiformes > Clupeidae > Alosa > Alosa alosa. The sequence goes on from NC_063209.1 coordinate 3,315,604, forward strand.
AAAGGTAGGCTACTGCATCAATCCATAGGCCTATGTTTCATTAGGGCTACTAAGCTATCTGTTTTGCCTTACTTTATTCATTTAGGCTAGGCCTTTTTATTCAGTTATTAATCATCTTCCGCCCTTCGGCACTACTTGTGTGTAGCGCACGCATTCTCGACCCTGTCACCTGTCAGTCATGATCGGAAGAGAGGTGTTTGGAATTCCTGCGTTACAATCGTCAGCCAATCAAGGTGGTCACTTCAGTCAAGCTCGTGCATGAGTAATGACATCATCCATAACCACGAAGACTCACTCCTAGTTTAGGAGTTGTCTGAAAGGCTTTGTGAATAACTTTTAAGAGAAAAACTCCAATCTTAAATCTGTAAGTGCGATTGAGGGTAGCCTACTCCTAGTAGTAAGATAAAAGCCTTTTGTGAATAGCCCACGGCCCCAGTTATTCATCATCTTTCCTTGTGTAGCGCACGCATTCTGAGACCTGTCACTCATCATCGTAAGGGAGGTGTTTGGAATCATGCCCGCATTACAATCATCAGCCAATCAGCCAATCAAGGTGGTCATGCTTTGCCCATTTACCCAAATTAATGGTCGAATATTACTGATGATCATTGTTATTTAAGAACATGCAGTGCGAGGGTACCAAAACATCTTGCTCGTAAAAAAGCATCATAACGCATATTCTGGCGGGTCTGTTATTTACTGTAGGCTGCGCAAACCACATGCCTTTATTTTGGGGCAAGCCTGCATTCATTCATTCATTCAACCTTTATTTATTCTCGGAGGGTCATTGAGGGAAGCCCTCATTTTCAATGAAGCTGAAATTACAGAAGCCGAAGCAAAGCCCAAACAAACAAGACAACATTCGAGGCCTTCTGTTGAAGAATTTTATATAAAGCCTGTGCTGACAGTAATCCTCCTGCCCCTGATAGGCCTACTTTCACAGCTGTCTTATAGTGTGGAATGTCAAGTAATAACACAATCCAATGTGTGTCTCAATTGTCCCTCGCTGACCACCTCACACATTTCTCTAGATTTTGCAACGAACTTACATGAATAAATGTCATAAAATATGCCAGTTTTAGGACACAGAATAATGTTTGTAATGATACCAGGTAGGCCAGGTATTGTCGAAGGTGCATGGTGAAGTGAAACTCTTACTTTGGAAAACAAACATTTGCCGATATCATGTCATCATCAGAATATTGCAACAGATTCTGTGTTCTGGACTGTAGGTAACTTGTTAAGCCAGTGGTTCTCAAACTTTTATTTCATTCCCCCACTTTGATCAAGGGGCATGACTGATGATAGTGGAGATAACGTGTTATCCGAGGCTTTTTGCAAGTCAGCATCTTCAACGGTAGTCTATTAAAAATATAAGTTTTCGATGTCCCAAACGGAGAGCCATACTTTATTGTTTTTAACCATCTCTATGCTACTCACAAAAATGTAGGCATGGGGACATGATGAAGTAGGTTATCCAACTGTCGCGGTGTTAAATTATTGTGATTACGAGCCAGTGGTTTTCAAACATTATGCGGACTCGACATCTAACTAAATGCAACAGACTCATATCGTCCTCGAGATTTAAAATGAGGACCAGTGTTTTGTCAAATTGCAAATATCTATTCGCGTTTTAACTATTTTTTTTTATGATAGTATGAAGTGCTTTTTGTATAGGCTACTATCTTAATCTTGGAATATGGGGAGGGAAGTGGCTGCCTGCAGTCAGCCAAATATGAATGTAATTCTGCAGCATAAAGCAGATGTAATTGTTTATTGTACAGAAAAATAAAAATGACATGTCAAGCAGTCAATTGACTACATTGCAGTCAAGAAGTAGGGCAAATTAATTTCTTAAAACCAAAACGGGTCATAGTTGTCTAAGCCTCTATTGCGTGAGCCTGTTAAAAACTATTAAATCGGCAACAACATTGTTTTCTGCAGAAGCCTACCCAAGGCTACAGATTAATTCTGAACAGTTATTTCTCTACTGGCTGAATTATCACACCACTGTTTTGATTTTATGTGAAGGCGTTAACCCCAACACTGACAATAATGTAGACAGCACATTTTCGATTTCGATTTTTAATTGTAGTCAAGCCTTTAAGCACCCAAGTAGCCTAAATCGAGGTAATGTTTAATTATGCATGATTTATTTTGTTATTGAATTCGAGGGCTGGCATTACTCTCGCAACAATTATGTAAGGGACGGCAGGCAGAGCCATGTACAGTGGCAGAGCGACGCACAGTGGCTGAAAGTGGTACTAAAGCTTCACGCAGCTTCACGCCGCGTAATGCACGAATGAAGTGGTCATTTGAAAGCGATGCCCACTGTAGTTATGTTACATATTAGCTTTATCATTTGGTGATCTCCAAAGTGAAAGAGGTACAAAGTGTGCAAATAACTGATAAAGGGAAAACATAATTGAAACAACAGTTCTATGGTAAATGTGTTTCAGGTTTATTGGATTTAAGTTCCAGATAAGGAAGTGAAGAACAGAGTTTTTTATGTTAAGAAATACTGCCTATTCAAACAGCAATTCAAATGGCAGCTGAGGACTGCTGTTGTAGTATTTTCACTGAGGCTGTGGAGCTGGGTAGCTCATTCCTCTACTCTGGGAATATACTGTTCAATAATAGTGCTACGGCAATTAGGTTAGGCCTCTTCGGCTCCATCATTTCATTCCATGCCCCGTACATTTTCATTGATTTTACAAATCAAATCCACGGAGAACGGATATGCTTTCTGATAGTGTGAAAAAGGACTGTAAAGAAATCCATAAACATTAAGTATGGCGCAAAATAAGCTGACGTCTCTATCTTCTCTCTGTGTCTGCGTGTGTACTTTACCCTTGGCACAGCTCCTGGAGCATGCGCAACTCTTTCTTTTTCCAGACCCAAACTTTCACTATCCCCATAAATGAGCTTGTGTGTCTTGTAAATAATAGATTTCCGAGTGCTGCTTTGGCCATGGCACATGCAAATAAACCAGTGCGCACTGCACACGTGTGTATGTGCACGTGACTCAAACTTCAATAGTGGCCATCCCATAAGAAACATTTACTCCATATATTGGGTCCATATTTACCTTCTAGTAATTTTTTTATTATTTTTTCTTTTTATTTAAAGTATTTTTTTGCAGATTACCCCTCAGCTTCCCGTCTAACCATTCCATAGTTATATTAACATGTGCAAAAGCAATGGGTCTGAAACAGGTTGTAGGTATTCTAGTTTTGACCGTGATGTGATCTGCTTGCTCAGGTATGGTTTCACCTTCCTCGGCCTGGAGAGCAGGACAATGAAGATCAAGAACAGACAGAACGACATTGAATCGTGAGTTTGCCTGCTTGCTGGACTCTTCTCTCTGATGGCCATTATTGTATCCATAGCCTCATACTTTGAGATAGGGTCACACAATCATGATCTTGTCTTGTTGTTCTGTAGGTACGAGTTACTGCATGTGCTGAACTTTGACCCCGTGCGGAGACGTATGAGTGTCATCGTGCGAAACAAAAAAGGTGAGAAGCTGAGTGGAGTCTTAGAATTACAAACTCAGATCTGTTTGGCAACCATTGCCTTTTCTGTTCAGTGTGGGTCAATACAAGCCAGGCTTTATAGACCAGGTTATTGATTATTGATGTCACACAGTTGAGGTGGTAAATAGTCTTTTAGCCCTCAGGTTACTGGCTCTTTTGCATTTTAAACTGGACATGTGTGGTCATGAAGCACTTGTGGCTGGTTAGCAAGTGAGCACTCTGACCTAAGATTGACCTCCGACCTCTGATCTGTGCCCAGGGGAGACGCTGCTCTTCTGTAAGGGGGCCGACTCCTCCATCTTTCCCCGGGTGAAGCAGGAGGAGGTGGAATGCATCCGCACACACGTGGAGCGCAATGCCACGGTAACAAGCTTTCACATTCTCTTTCTCTTTATCAGTGTGTGTGTGTGTGTGTGTTAGATAATGGTGAGATTATGTGTGGTTAGTGTTAATAATGTATGCATGGCTCTGTGTGACGTAACGCAAATGTAAGTGCAATGTTTTATTTATTGATGTGACTGAGAGTATAATGATCTGAGTTAATGGTGTAACTGTATGAAATGGATGCTATCTTTAGAAGTGTGCAATGTAGTATTAGGGCCCAAGCACCGGATATGCAGGCTGAAGCCTCCACTTAAAGTGTGAAGCCCTAATGTTTCTACAAGGTTTACTATTACAAAAATAATAATAATAACAAATGTTATAATTTATAATATGATTTAATAATAATATTGACATAATATGACATTCTCATTATTATTATTATTATTATTATTATTATTATTATTATTATTATTCAGTGAAACTGCTAATAAACAACAGTCAATACTTTAAATTTAGCACACACATCACATGTGAGTGCATTGATGGATGAAATGTCAAGGCTAACAGAGCTGTATGTGCTTGGGCCCATTATTGCCGCTTGCAGCTACAGTATATATAGCATGTTTGATTTGTGTCTCTGCGTGTTTATACCCATTTGTTCAGGACGGATACCGGACCTTGTGTGTGGCCTACAAGCAGCTGAGTGCAGAGGAGTTTGCAGAGACGGAGGCGCAGCTACAGGAGGCTCGTCTGGCGCTGCAGGACCGCGACGAGAAGCTCACGGCCGTCTACAACCTGGTGGAGACGGACATGAGCCTCATCGGAGCTACCGCTGTAGAGGACAGGTCAGGGACACACACACACACTCACTCACACAGAAAACAATCATGCACTCGTACATCAATCTCCATACAGACAAGCACACTGCAGCAAATACCAGTATCATCAGAGCAGCATTGTTAGTCATTGCAGGCTTTTCATCGCATATGATACACAAATCTCACAATTGTGTAAACAAACACTGTTTCTTTACATGCCTTTTGTCAGCAGGATGCTAGCTGCTGATTCGGCAGCTTCACAGCCCGACACTAACTTCAACTCGATAATTAACTTGCTACAACAAGACAAAGTCAATGAGATTAGTCATGTTCATTTAGACCCGCACCGTTTCAAAGAAATCTTGAACTACTGTCCCTTCAGGACCTGATGCAAGAGAGAGAGGGAAAGGACATTGCCTACTGGCTCTGCTGGAGCTCATGGAATGTGCCCTAGGCCTGGCGCACAACTATTGCTCAACACTCAACGTTGAAGATACTCAAGAAATTATGTCATAGCCATTTAAACATCATAGACTCAAGGGGCCAGGTTCCGGTACGAGGATTAGGCCTAGTGCTAGGCTAAACATTGTTTTACTGTAGGTGGAGATATTTATTGAAGTTCTTTCTTAGTCAAACATTAGGCTTAATCCATTTACGGTAAACCAGTCCTAGATACCATGGTGTGTAATCCATGTCCTAGACTAGACATTGTTCTTAAGTGTGCTGTGTATGTGTGTGTATTCACTCTTTTTCCTCTCTCTGGAGTCCAGACTGCAGGAGGAGGCGGCGGAGACCATGGAGGCGCTGCAGGGGGCAGGCATGAAGGTGTGGGTGCTGACCGGCGACAAGATGGAGACGGCCAAGTCCACGTGCTACGCCTGTCGCCTGTTCCAGCGTGGCACGGAGCTGCTGGAGCTGACGGTGCGCACCCTGGAGGACGGAAGGTGTGGGCGCGAGGAGCGGCTGCACGAGCTGCTGCTCGACTACCACAAGAAAGCCGTGCAGGACGCGCCGCCCGTTAAGCCTGGCGTCACCAGGTGAGCGGCGCCAGTACCCCTCATGACCTCCACACTCCCAGTACCCCTCATGACCTCCACACTCCCAGTACCCCAGATGACCTCCACAGTCCCAGTACCCCAGATGACCTCCACACTCCCAGTACCCCTCATGACCTCCACACTCCCAGTACCCCTCATGACCTCCACACTCCCAGTACCCCAGATGACCTCCACACTCCCAGTAGCCCTCATGAGCTCCCAGTCCTCTGCTCCAGCCCTGCACTGGCCTGTGTTTTCACTATTCATTTCCTCCTCACTGCCAGAAGGACTTTAATGAAGTAGTTCATATTCAGCCAAGCCCTAATCAGTTCTGAAAAATCCACAAACCTCCTCCGTCTGCTTCCTCCCCCTTGTATCTTGAGCTTAGATTGAGGTCCTTTAATGAACTTTGACCTTCTCTGATCTTATTGATAAAGGACGGAGGCTTTCTACAGAAAAATCAATAACATGTTACTTAAGATGTCCAATCTGCCTGACCCATAGAGGTCTCTATGGACACGTGTCTTTTTGAGAACATACTGTATTAGTCAGTGGGCTGTCCTACAGTTAAATACACACAGGACCGTCCTTACTGAAGGTGGTTTTGGTTTGTTTGTGTTTTGTGCTAGGGGTTGGGCCACTGCAAACCAGGAGTACGGCTTTATCATTGATGGAGCGACGCTGTCCCTGGTGCTGAACCCCACTGATGCAAGCGCCAGCCGCTACAAGAACCTCTTCCTGCAGATCTGCCAGAACTGCTGTGCTGTGCTCTGCTGCCGCATGGCTCCCCTGCAAAAGGCACAGGTGTGTCTCTGTGTGTGTCTCTGTGTGTGTCTCTGTTTGTCTCTGTGTGTCTCTGTGTGTCTGGTCAGTAATTGTGCTGTGAGAAAGGATAGTTGTTGTGACATATAGTTGTGCTCATACATTTACATACTCTGGCAAAATTAGTCAAATGTGTACCATCTTCTTAAGATGACCGCAATATGGCAGAACACATTATTTTTATTTTAATGGATTTTTTATTTGTTTTGCAGTTATTAAACAAACCAAGAATTTTATGAAATAATCCCATTCAAAAGTTTACATAGTCTTAGTTCTTCTTACTGTGTGTTGTCCCCCTAGCATCAATGATGGCTAGCAATCCTTTGTGATAGTTTTTCAGATGGTAGCTTCTCTTCTTGATAAAAAGTCTTCAGGTCCTGTAAATGCTTGGGTTGTCATGCATGCACTCTTTACAGTAGAGATGGTTCACTTTTCATCATGGGCCTTGTTTACTCCTCTTCAAACATAACATTTATGGTCGTGACCATAAAGTTCGGTGTTGGTGTGATCATTCCTAATGACTTTGTTCCAGAAGTTGTGAGGCTTGTCTAAGTGCTGTTTGGCAAATTGTGCGCCTGCTGTTTTGTGGCATTGGTGCAGTAATGGCTTTTTTCTGGCAACCCGTCTGTGCAGCCCATTTTTGTTTAAGTGCCTCCTTATTGTGGGCTCTTGAAACACCACTTTCTTGCAGTGAAGCCTGAGGATTTTTCTTTGCGTTCCAACCAATTTTCCTCGCAGTTGAAGCTGAAATCTTTGTTGGTCTGCCAGACTGTGGCTTGGTTTCAACTGAACCACTAATCCTCCACTTCATCAGACAACTGACTAGCATTTTCAAATCTCTCTATTCCCATGTCATTTTCCTGAGCTATACAAATCAACTACCAAAAGCTAGCTGGGTATGTGAAGAGGGCATGTAACAGCACAGCTGTAGACCCTGCTAGTGTGTGTTCCTCTCTACTCTCGACTCTTCCCTCTGACCCTTCTCCTCTGCTTTGTAGATTGTCAAAATGGTGAAGAACTCCAAAGGCTCCCCCATCACCCTATCCATTGGTGATGGGGCCAATGATGTCAGCATGATCCTGGAGGCACACGTGGGCATTGGTAAATATGAATACCGTTAAAGCAATAGCATTGGCAGATAAACATGGTCTGCTATGTGTGTGTTGGGATGTACTTGACTTTGCTTTTGTCTGTGTGTGTGTGTGTGTGTGTGTGTGTGTGTGTGTCTCAGGAATAAAGGGGAAGGAGGGTCGTCAGGCGGTGCGGAACAGTGACTATGCCATCCCTAAGGTCAAGCACTTAAAGAAGCTTCTGCTGGCCCACGGGCACCTTTACTATGTCCGCATCGCCCACCTGGTCCAGTACTTCTTCTACAAGGTGAGAGATGCAGCACTGCCCAAGTGTGTCCAGCTGAGCAGAGATTACACAGGGATTTAGTTTGGGGATCATAACAGCATGCACATACAATCACAGGCATTTAATTCAGGATGCATAACAGTCAGTGTACATTCCAGGTGCACATGTTGTCCTTTGTTGATGTCCTTTGGTGCTGTATTCAGTCGTTTACATTACATTAACTACGTTGACTCTCTAATTATGTTTTGATTCAAGTGCAAAGTTCTCTGTGTAAAACACTCATATATATCATAGCTGTAGTAAGTATTTTGTGTACAGTAAGCAAGTTTCCATCTTTACGAAGCCAATTTGATAGTAAACGAACTTGTACTAGGCCAATTCTTCACCTAGCATAGCACAGCATAGACGTAGCAAGTCGCTACCGAGAAAACCAGCCATGCAACATTGTGTACAGGGGGGATAAGTCACAAGAAGATTGCTATTTACAACAGCAGAGTAAAACCTAATATATCGCGACTCGAGAGGGAGCTCAACAGGCGCCAAAAATACCTAAACTGGATAGTGTACCTTTTAAAGTGAAAATGAAAAGTGGAGAAGTTGTGGAATCTTAGATTCCTAAAGCCGGCTGAGCTGAGGCTCTTTAGGGTTTATGGCTGTTTTTACTGCCGGAGATAAAGATTGTAAAGCCGCTCAGCGTCCCTCTCCAGAAGCCTGCCGGGTCCCGGGCTGGAGGCTGGAGGCGCCTCTCCCCGTGCCGGTGATGTATTAAGCATGCGCTGCTCAGGGGCCCTCCACACTGGAGTGGCGCACAGCTGTGAAGAACACCTCCCGTACCTGGCAACCTCTCACCCTCCTGAGTATACTAACTCTGTGTATCTCTCTCTCTCTCTCTCTCTCTCTCTCTCTCTCTCTCTCTCTCTCTCTCTCTCTCTCTCTCCTCCCACAGAACCTTTGCTTCATTTTACCTCAGTTCTTGTACCAGTTCTTCTGCGGTTACTCCCAGCAGGTGAGTATTGCTCCCAGGCCTCTGAGCAGGCAGGCAATGAGAGAAGGAGCCTCCCCCAAAAATGCCAGGGGCTTCTCTCTGTTTTATCACTGCCTCTTCCTCCTCTCTTCTCCCTCAGTCAATCCTCCCTCTCTCTTCTCCTGGAGTGAGTGATGAGACGATATATATAACATGCCCACCTTTTTGCTTGTTAGATCTATCTTGCTTCTAGGAAAGTTTAGTCCCACACACAATCCTACAAGTTCAGTTCCGCTCCCAAAGTTTTCTCTGGGAGGTCAGCATTATGGCATTGAGGAAACGTCCAGCCTTCGTATGCTCTCCAAGTCCTCAGATTTAGTGCTGGGTCAATAGAGTGAGCTTTATGAATGTGCAACTGCGAAGGTCATGTTACACACTCATGATCACTTGTAAATACAGAGTTAGATGCATAGCGTAGCAGCTAGTAGTATGGCTTATATAGCCCTATAAATCCATTATGCCCTATTAATACACAGCCCGCAACCACACTACCTCAGTATGTGTGTGTGTGAGTGTATATATCGGTTACAAAGCGTGGTGACTGCATGTAGCCACAGCAACAGAGAGGTGACTGCTCACATCGCAGATCCATCTACCTCTCCTGTTTCAGTGCTGGTGTCCCACAGACGTGTGTGTGTGTGTGTGTGCCCGTGTTCCTCTCTGTGGTATTAACCCCTGGTTGCCCCCTGGCCCTTCCCACGCCTCCCCAGCCCCTGTACGACGCAGCCTATCTGACGATGTACAACATCTGCTTCACCTCCATGCCCATCCTGGCCTTCAGCCTCTTGGAGCAGCACATCTGCATTGAGGTCCTCATGGACAACGCTGCCCTCTACAGGTGAACCTCAGCATTGCACTAATGAATGCATGCATACTACTGTTCAGAGGTTTTGGGTCATTTCCTTGTTTTTAAATTAAAAGAGAATTCTTTGGTGTAATCAAGTTCGAAGGACACATTTATTATTAGAGTTAAAATAATTATTTATAATCTATAGTCAATTATTTTTTGCTGTATTACTATTCAAACTCATTTTGTGCATATTTTCTTGACATTTCTAGGTAGCCCCAATGGTTGAAGTGTAGTATACATGTGAAAAGAATAGCATGTCTCACCCATTTTGTTTTTGCTATGATACTTTGCTGCTTTACCTTTTTGTTCCCTTATTCAGTTATGGGTCATTCCACGTCAGTTCAACCAGGGCCCACGCACTTGGGTCTCAAAAAATTCTGAAAAAATTACCAGGTGTACCTATGTTACCCAGGAGACACACTGCAAAATTACTCTTATGTAAGATCAATACTTTCCAAGATACAGCCAGTTTTACAGGGGGAGGGGGGTGTCGATTTTGTTCGGCCTCTTTTTTTGTCAAAGTTCACAAGCCCACAGCGCAAGAACTAAACCATGTAGGAGGCTCAAATTTTGCATGCTGGTACATAAATAGGAATAGTGTGTAGCAGAATCGTCACGTTTGGTCTGGATAATCCTGCATGGTCATAGCTGTCCCTCAAAGTTGATACAAATTTTATTGGAGTTTTTGGCTGGGCTCTGTTTAAGCCTTCAGAAGACATATTTGTACTCAACATAGGCTCTTGATTTATTTTCCTTACTGAGATAAGTAGAAACACTCTGCTTAAAAAGCAATGAGCGGAAAACAAATCCCTTCAGGGTCTGAACAGCAGACCTCACAAGTCCTGAAAAATCATTTTGGTTATCATTTTCAGAGCACCCAAACACCTTGTGGGAACATACAAAGATTTTTTAAATATGTTTTCTTAATTCTCCATGATCCCTTCTTTTTGAAAACACCAATTTGACTTGTCTTATGCAAATCTTTCTTTTTTTATTTTCCACCCTGAACATGGGCAAAATGCCCCATTGACATTAATATGTTTTATATAGAGTCACCACACTGCCACCTGTGGTTGTATAGAGTAACCTGTGGTAGCTCTATACAAAACATATTGATGTCAATGGTGCATTTTGCTATATATTCAGGTGGAAAGTGAAGAAGAAAGATTTGCATAAGACAAAGTCAATTGGTGTTTTTTTAAAAAAAAAAGATCATGGAGAATAAAAAAAAAATATTTAAAAAATCTTTGTATATTCCCACAAGGTGTTTGGGTGCTCTGAAAAATGAGAACCAAAATTTTTTTAGACTTGTAAAAGTCTGCTGTTCAGACCCTGAAGGAATTTATTTTCTGTTCATTGTTTTTGTGAGTGTTTCTACTTATCTCAGTAAGGAAAAAATAAATCAAGAGCCTATGTTGAGTACAAATATGTCTTCTGAAGGCTTAAACAGAGCCCAGCCAAAAACTCCAATAAAAATTTGTATCAACTTTGAGGGACAGCTATGACCATGCAGGATTATCCAGACCAAACTTGACGATTTTGCTTTACATACTATTCCTATTTATGTACCAGCATGCAAAATTTGAGCCTCCTACATGGTTTAGTTCTTATGCCTGTGGGCTTGTGAACTTTGACCAAAAAAAGAGGCCAAACAAAATCGACACACCCCCTCCTCCCCCCTGTAAAACTGGCTGTATCTTGGAAAGTATTGATCTTACATAAGAGTAATTTTACAGTGTGTCTCCTGGGTAACATAGGTACACCTGGTAATTTTTTCAGAATTTTTTGAGACCTAAGTGCGTGGGCCCTGGTTGAATTGACGTGGAATGACCCTTATAGCTGCCCTTATGCTTCTCTTTGTCTCTTCTCATCCCTCTGTTCAGGGAGATTGCTAAGAACGCTATGCTACGCTGGTGGCCCTTCTTATCCTGGACCATACAAGGGGTCTTCCAAGGCCTGATGTTTTTCTTTGGGGTCCGATTCCTCTTCAGCAACCCAGCCCTGCAGGACAACGGCCAGGTCAGCCCTGCACTGTTTGCCCTGGCATGCCGACGCTGGTTGGAAAAGCATACAGAACTCCTTGGCTTGATTCCAAGCAGATGCCAATATTGTTATGGATGGCAGCACCAGATGGAAATGGAAATCCACGTGCAGCTGCACTCCTACACTGTAGTTGTTTAGCCTGTTTTGAATGCTGGATGAATTAGGGTTGTCTACTACTAATCTATGCGGTCTAACTTGTCTGTTTGTCGCAGGTGTTTGGGAACTGGTCCTACGGGACTATTGTGTTTACGGTCCTTGTGTTCACAGTCACACTCAAGGTGAGTGGGATGGCCCTGAGTTATGACTGGCCATTGTCTGGCCACTCTGCGTGGGATTTATGAGATCCTCACACAGACTTGCGCCCATTTGATCTGCGCCGGGCTTCAGCTCCATTTAGTTTTATTTTACTGCGCTGCTTATTGTGCCATTTTGTGTTCAACAACACCACAGAGACACAAATGATAAAGGTGTCTTCCTCTCCTCCCCTCCCCTCCTCTCTCCTCCTCTTTTCCTCCTCTCCTCCTCCCCTTCTTTCTCCTCTTCTTCTCTCCTCCTCTCTCCCACCCTAGCTGGCTCTGGACACGCGGCACTGGACCTGGATCAACCACTTTGTCATCTGGGGCTCTCTGGCCTTCTACGTGTTCTTCAGCTTTTTCTGGGGGGGCATCATCTGGTGAGCTCCACTCACAGCACCTCTGATCTGTTACTGACACGCTTACAACACCTGTTGATTATATGTAGCTTGTATTTAGACATACGGATGTACTTGAGATAACATTAGCATTGCTGTTGTTTGTCCCACTAAATGCAGACAAAACATTAATGATGTGTAATGACATGCATGTACATGGTGTTTGGTTTGATTCCTCCCCGAGATTAATATTTTACAACTCTCTCTCTCTTTCTTTCTTTCTCTCTCTCTCTCTCCATCTCACCTCTAGGCCGTTTCTGAAGCAGCAGCGGCTCTATTTTGTGTTTGCTAACATGCTGAGTTCGGTGTCAGCCTGGCTGGTCATCATCCTCCTCATTCTGCTCAGCCTGCTGCCCGACATCCTGCTGCTGATCTTCCGCAAGCCCAAGAGCCATGCGCGACAGGTAACACACACACACACACACACACACACACACAAAAACACACATACGCAAAGCATACATGCACACACACACACACACACACACACACACACACACACACACACATAAAATGTGCAATGATCAACATACATAGGTTTACATTATCTCCTGTCTTTTGCTGATTGATAGTGAACAGAAGAAGCTGGACATGCTTGTGTTATGTGTGTTCCACCCCACAGCCTCCCTCCACCCTGTCCCTTATTCCCTCTCTCTTCTGACTCCTGTCCTCATCTTGGCCCCCATCGCCCCTCTCCTCTCCTCTCCTCCACCCTCTCTAAATGCCTTGTGTTGGGGGGGCTTTCAGCATCAAAATGGTGCTGCAGTGGACCTTCATCTCCATTAGCAGATCCAACTGACCGGGGGGAAGAGGGAAGGGGGTTCACTCAAACAGGAAGTCAATTCACCTAATTACACACTTCATTCCTCCATGGCCCAGGTTCTCTGTTTCTCTTTCTCTTTCCCTCTGTATCTTTCTCTCTCTCCCTCCCCTTTTCTCTCCCTATCTCTCTCTCTCTTCTCTCCCTCTCTTTCTATTTCGCTTTCTCTCTCTCTCTCTCTCTCTCTCTCTCTCTCTCTCTCTCTCTCTCTCTCTCTCTCTCTCTCTCTTATTGATGTCCAGCTCTGATGAAGCAAATCTGGTTGCCCTTTGCCTCTGTTTATTCCAGCCCTCCACCCCCTGTCTTGTAGGGAAAAGTCTTTGGCAAGCGAACTGTCAGTAGCCAGTGGCCTTAGCAGATCTGACCGAGTGAGGTAGCCACTCCAGCAGAGCAGCGGGGGCACAGCGGAGCGTAGCACCTGGCCAGGCTCCTCCACATTTTCCTGTCCAGACAGGCCATGCTGGGCCCCCATTATCCCACCACCTGTCAGCAGAATGAGTTGTGTGTGTCGGTTATTAATGAGCCGTGCTCACAGGCTTAGATGGAAGCCAGTGTCTGTGACAGGAGAAAGGTAAACACCGCTAAACACCAAGCTGGGTGGGATTCTTTAGTCAGCGATAAATCCCTATTGAGAGACGAGGTACACAGGAATGCTGGTCCCTCCTGCTGTCTCATCTCCATGCCCTGATCTCCCCCGATCTGGCCCGATCTGCCCCGATCTGCCCTGATCTGCCCTGATCTGTGCCACTCAGAGAGGAGCAGTTGAGCTGTGGTGTTCATGGGACAGGGGGGAGTTAAATGCTTTGGACTCTTTGGAGTCTGCTTCGCTCTAGTGGAATCTGAAAACGTGAAAGCCACCGAGGACTCTGCCTCAGAAGGGAGCGCAAACTTCAAAGCGCTCGGCGCCTCAGGGAGTCCAGCAGAGCACATCAAACTGGGTCAGCAGCAGTCTGTCCCCCATGTAGGTCAGCGCTGGTCAGTTGTCACTTCTGTAGAGCGTCCGTCAGGAGGAGGAGGAGGAGGAGGACGCTCCCTCAGCAGACTCTGTGTTCTCTTCTCTGGTACTGTGCTCATTTGTCTCTCAGTGTCTCGTCTGGTGTCCCTCTTTAACAGACTTCTAATGTTCACAGCTTTTCTCTCGTCTCTTAAGCTTGTTTTCCTTCCTGATCTCTCCTCTTCTGCCCTTTCTTATTCCTGCTTTCTGTTTATTGCCCTCCCTCTCTCTCTCCCTCTCTCCCTCTCTGTCCTTCTGCTGTGATGCCTGCAGATCAAGCGACGCCTTCCTACCTCTGGGACGTCCACCATCTTCATGCTGTCGCAGACCGCCAGCACTCACAGCTTCTCCTGGAGTGACTGAGGTCTCTCTGCCTGCTCCTTAACTCCTTCCTCTTCCTCCTCTTCATCCTCCTCTTCCTCCTCCTCCTCTTCCTCCTCCTCATCTTCCTCCCCCTCTTCCTCCTCCTCTTCCTCTCCCTCCTCTTCCTCATCTTCCTCTTCCTCCTCTTCATCCTCCTTTTCCTCTCCCTCCTCTTCCTCTCCCTCCTCCTCCTCCTCTTCCTCTCCCTCCTCTTCCTCTTCCTCCTCCTCCTCTTCCTCTCCCTCCTCCCCCTCCTCCTCTTCCTCTCCCCCCTCTTCCTCCTCCTCCTCTCCTCCCTCACTGCCTCTGGCTCTACTGGCCTGCCTGCTGCCCCGTCCTCTCCACGTCCCCTCTCTGTTAAGTGGTCACTCCTCCAGGTCAGGCGTGGCATCCCCATGGGCACTCACTCTGACGCAGGGCATTTGAAGGCCTGATGTGTTTCACACGGAGTGCACTGGGATCTGCTGCCAGCCTGACATGGAGCAGGTTTATTGTGTGTGTGTGTGTGTGTGTGTGTGTGTGCAAAATGAGTTGGTTGTATGATGTAACTGTATCAAACAGTCAGTGGAGCCAGTGGCTGTATCGTGTAGGCAGGTATAGTGTGTGTATCTGCGTGCGTGAGTGTGTGTGTGTGTGTGTGTGTGAGAGCGCATGAGGGCGTCAGGCAGAGCTGTTCCTAATGAGAGCAGGTGCTCCACTCCACTACGTTGCCTGCTCCCCCAGTGTGTGCGGTCTTTGCATGCCAGCCAGCCCAGGTGACCGTAACTCCGCACGCAAGCACATGGGCCTCCCCCTGCATGGCCTGGCACCGTCCAGCAACGCACCGTCCACCCGCTGCTCCACCAGTGGGCTCTCGGCATGGATGTCTGTGTAGTTGGTTGATGTCCGAGACGGCCCAGGCTCACCGAGGGCGCTTATCTGTCTGAGTGTCTTATGTGTGTGTGTCTTGTTCCCAGAGATGGGGAAGAGAATTGTTCATCTCCCAAAACAGTACTTTTCTCAGTCGGAGGAGTTTAATGGAAATACAGAACCAGAAGATGTTATGTCTAGGCGGAATGTTTTTGTCCCTTTACTGTGAGTGTGTGTGTGTGTGCATGTGTTTGGTGTGTGTGTGTGTGTAAGAGACGTCTCTCCTCCTAAGTGTCTCTCCCATCGCCCTTTCAGAAGAAGCCGAGGCCGTCGGCCTCCCCATCTCCCCGGGCCTCAGCCAGACCCCTGCTCATGAGAACCTTTTCAGACGAGTCCAATACTGTCTTATGACCAGGTACCAGCCCCCAGCCCTCTCTGGAGCTCCCCTCTGTCTCTCTCGCTCTCTCTCTCTTCTCCTGACACCCTAGAGAGACCCCCAGCCTACAGCAGCCAATCCGCTTCTCTAGAGCCCAGTAAACCTCCAATGAGTAAATAGGCCGACCTCAATCCTGCCAGAGTGGTCATCCGACTCCTCCATTTGAACCCGAAATCCAGAGTGAGCTGCTCTCCTCCCCACACTGCAGGATGAGTTCCCTATGGGGAGCCCTCTGTGGTCCCTGCATGCACCTCACCTTAATTCTCCCCTAATCTGATTTGAATGAAGCGCAATTCCGCTCAAGCCAAGCTGGTCTGTAGGGAATCTTCCTCATCAGGTCCTGTATGTGTGGGTGTGTGTGTTTGTTTTGTTTGTTGTTGTGTGTGTGTTTGGGTGTGTATATGTATGTATTTGTTTGTCTTGTAAATAACAGTGGGTGTTGGTGTCAGTGTTTCTAATTGTAGCAGCGGGCCAATTCTTCTAACCCCACCACTCCTCCCCATCCTTTGTTGTGGTAGTCATGTCTGTGTCCATCCCTTTTGTGGTTGTGGCAGCACCCTCAGGACTCCATGTTTGTGTTCCTGGTCGGTGGTGCATGCGCAGCCTCGGCGGTGGTGGCACAGCCCTTCCGTCTGGTCCTGCCACAGGACACTGTGTGTCTTTCGTCATGCGTCTGTGGGCCCACGGTGACTTGTTTCCCTCCACCTCCACGCAGTTCCCGTCTGGCCTCCGACAGTGCATGCCTGTGCCATGGTGCTTGTGCCTGCGGGCTGCTGCTGCTCCCGGGATGCCTGCCTGCGTGTGTGTGGTAGTGGGGCGCTGGGTCCTCTGGTCAGGGGAGGGAAGGGTCACTGTGGGTGTATGAGGGTGGACTGGGGTAGGGGGTCAGCAATCATTCATCAGCACAGCAGGTCTTAACCCCAAGCTTCTCTCTCCTCCTCTAGCTGTCAGAGGACTCCCTCTTCCACGCGGACAGGTAAAGCAGAGGGGACTCCTCTCCCCTTCTCCTGGGTTTCGGGGGCAGCGTCTGTCCTTGTCTTCTGAGAGCAGTGGGATCCTGCTGCTGGGGCGGGCGCTAGAGGCCTATTTGGGCCTGCCTCTCCTGCTTCAACACATCTGACCGCTGTGAGATGATGACTAGTATTGGTCTCAATCAGATGACTTGACCAATCAGGGGCGGAGAAAAGGCTTCAAAAGTACTCGGCCCCCAAGAGCAGGATCCTGCACTGACTCTGCACTGACATTCTGAAGAATGATGTGGCTGGAGAGCTGACCCCAGATCTGGCTTACAGCTTGACCCTAAACTCTGCATGACCCAAAGCTGAAGAATTCAAGCTGTTCTGGAGTCAGTTCTCCAGCTCCATCGGGCTCTCGCCGTACAGGCCCTGGTGTTTCCATCCAGGGCTTTGGGTTTGCAGAGGTCATATTTGAAACTGAAAGGGGAGCAACCCCATGGCTTACTGTGATCAAACTAATCACCTCCAACCTAATCCACAAGGTCTTTGGGTCTTTCTCTGTCTATCGTGATGATGATGATGATTTCTATATATATTTTGTCAATCAATGTCTTCCATATGTCTGTGTTACACTTGTTTAAAGATGTTTTGCTTTAAAAATTGAGTATCAACAGTCCCATGGACAATTTTATTGGTGTGTAGTTTCCAACGTTCTTGATACTGATTGATTTTGGCTGCGTTTACACCGGAAGGCTTGATGCACAGTTCTGATTTTCTGGACTGCCTGTTTACATCTCCATTTCAGCTTGGCCCATAGCAGATATCTGTGTTTACGTGGCTCACTCATTTGCGTAACACTTGAGACAACTTGCATGCGCACCAGAGGGATTTTGGTCACCGAAATGAAAGTAAACATATAGACAGCACGGCAAACGCACATCAGGCTATTTCAGTTCTAGTTGTTTACTTTCCTTTCTGAAGTATCTTGAGAAGCTGGCAAAATAGGCTAGGCTACTGGTTTTGATTTTAAGTGGAGAGCCTTATTTCAGCTTTTCCATCGCCGTTTTCATTTTAACTTGTCCGTTCTGCCTGTTGTGCTCGTGACGACAACATGTAAATGCAAAAAGGTGAAAGATGGTGGGTCAGCGATGTGCAAGTTGAAAATGATAAACGGAATATCTGATCTGCCTGTCACATTGGCACATATCCCATCTGATTTATTTCCACATATGAAATATAAATGAGTCCTGCGACTAATCTGAAAAGATCACAATCCATGTGTCTCTTCCTGTTTACACATCCATGCTGCATATCGGAATTGTGCCACGTACTGTAGGAGCAGACCATCAGAATTGGGTCCCATTTAACTCACGGTGTAAACGCAGCCTTTCACTGCAGCTATTGTGGGGTCTAGCTGAAGTTCTCATTATAGAGGAGGTGTGAATAGATTAGATGCAAATATCTGGTGCAGTTTGCAGGTATCATGTCATCTTTGTGCCTGTTCTATGCCCGATGTGTCATGTGCCCGATGTGGGAGATTTATTTTGTCAGATTGCCAGGTTTTAGACTGAGTCACCGTGTGTGTGTGTCTGTGTGTGTGTCTTTCACAGAAGGTTGCTGCGATCACACCGTTATCCTACAAGCACCTAAAGGAGCGGGACTGAAAGGGGTTTGTGAAGACCCCAGCAGCTGCCCCCTTTTCTGCCTGATCCAAAAGGCAAAAGAAAAACTAGGAAACCGATCTGAGGAGGAAGAATTAAAAAAGAAAGAAAGAAAATTAAAAAAGGACAAGACAAAACAGCAGGCTTTTACAGGCCTACTCCATTACACATGTCTGCTCTCCTCTCCTCCTTGCTCCCCCTCTCTCTCTCTCTCTCTCTCTCACTCTCACTCTCACTCTCTCACTCTCTCTCTCGTTCCTCAGCATGTCTCTCTCCAGAGCATACTGTGTGCAGGGTCTCTCCGCACGTGGCTTTGTTTGTCAGTGTTTTTTATACCGATTTTTTACTGAGCCTTTTACACCAAGGGGAAGCATGACGTTTTCGTTTTTCTCTCTTTTCCGCCACACTTACCCGCCGTGATCCCCCTCCCCTGAATGTCAGTGCACTGGAGATGACCGCATCTCCAGATGAGCGAGCCGCCATGCTGGACGCAGACGCAGCACTGCTGCCCGAGTGGGGACCCTCCACCCCAAGCCGTCCGCACCCCCCTCCCGCATGAAGGGGAGGCCAGAGCCACCCCCTCTACCCCCTCTCCCCCAGATCCTGCCCCCGTAGAGGAACACCACATTCCACCTCGTCTACCACAGAGTCCACAGTGCAGTCTGAGCTCATTCAAAAGG
Source organism: Alosa alosa (assembly GCF_017589495.1). Lineage (NCBI taxonomy): Eukaryota > Metazoa > Chordata > Actinopteri > Clupeiformes > Clupeidae > Alosa > Alosa alosa. The sequence continues at coordinate 3,334,864 of NC_063209.1, forward strand.
CTTTGTGTTCAGCTTTTTGCTTTCAGTTCCGCTAGTTACTATGTCCAACAGCACCAACTCCACCCCCCACACCTCCCCCCATAGCCCTTCTCACTATGTGTGTGTGTGTGTTGCGTTTGAGTTTCCCTACCCCTTGGCCAGAGAGGGCCACACATAGAGCTCTCTGTGAAGATGCTGCATCGAGGGCCTCGACCCTGTGGGTTCAAAAGCTGCCTTTCAACAACATGCTGTGTCTTAAAGTGCATCGACCGCTTCCTCGCTCACTCGCTCGGGAACAAGAAGAGCAGAGGCACAAGCTTAGGGTGCCATGTCCCCTGTTACCCTCTTACTTATGTTACCCCCAGTCTGAATCGTGCGTGCTTGGTGTTGGGCATGTGTGTGTGCTTGGGAAAAGTAAAAGAAGTGGACATTTGAGTTTTCTCCCCCCTGGTCACCCAGAATGTTCGTAGTGTATGCTTGTTTGTTTCTCTTTCATTGGGTGTTTATGTTTAGGCTATCTAGAGATGGATTATGGATGACATACTATGAAATATGTTCTATACAAAGTCAAAGTGATTATTTATATAAATATATTGTTGCTTAAAGCCAAAAAAAATGTGTTTTCAGGATGGGAGGTTCAGGTATAAGTGAAATTTAGTGCAAGTGGCAAGTTCCTATTAGACGGAGTGTGTGTGTGTGTGTGTGTGAGAGAGTAAGAGAATGTGTGACATAGAGACTGTGCGCCCCCTAGTGTCTGAGAGAGGACAGGGCAGGAGGCTGTGCTGAAAGAGATCCTGTTTCACCCTGAGCCATGACATCAGGACCAGTCCACCAGGCCTGCCATTGTGTGACCCCAGCAGGCCACCGTCACTCCCCCACTTACGCAGCCCCTCTCTCACTCACTCTCTCTCACACACACACACACACACGCACACCACAAGAGAGGCACATGTTTATGACATGCGCACACACACACATATGCACTCACTCACATAGACGTGCATGTCCATGTTTTGTTACAGTGGCTTTGCTGAGGCTGGAGATCGTATCGCTCTCCTGGAACTCAGAAAGTGCCAACTCCTGAGCTGCCCCAAACATGCCCAGAGGTGGTGCCACTGTGCGGCAGGTGGCAGCACATTGCGCCTGCCCACCTGGACCTCATCACCACCTCACCACTGACCGGTCTAATGGGCTGGACCTGCAACTCTGACTTGTGGTTTCTTTTTTCTGTTTCACAGTCGATTTCCCTCCATAGATAAAAGCTTCATACATTCCATCTCAACATTGCCATTTCAATCACTTTTTCTAAAAAAAAAAAAAACTCTATTTACGGAATGACTTGTTATTTGACTTGTGTGATTTTTCTCTCTGAACATTGTATTTATTGTTAACGTAATTTTACTCACAAAAAAAATTTCTATTTTTATGACATGAATCCTTTGATCCATTAAATCCATTTTTAGTCAACTGTTATCATTTTGTGCCAGTTAGGTTCACCTGTGTCATATCCAAGGTGAATACAGATGGTGGTTTTGTTTTCTTGCCTGAACCGAGCGCCCCACATCAGGCCCCCCATGTCCCTCTCCACCAATGATGGGCTGAGAACTGTGCTCCTCAGGGTCCCATCACATCGGTGTCTCAGAGGAGCCGTGCTGATCTGAGATCAGTGGAGCCCCTTCGCTCGCCAGGAGCTGGGTACGGGTATAGACCACTGAGAAGTCCTCAGAGAACGCACCGCCCACAGACCAATGTGTCCGACCTGAGAGAGGACCTGACTGTGTGTGGCCAGTCCTACAGTGACCTGTAGACCCTTTAATGAACGCCATGTCAGTCTGTGCCATCTGCCTTTTCTGTGTCCCTAAAAGTAGCTCAAACTGAGCGTCATGACCATAACCCCCTCTACTCCAGTCCAGTTCTGGCATGCTTATGTGAATGAAAAAAAATGTATGTTTTCTCGAGCATATCAAAAGCAACACAGCTCTTTATGAATGTTACTGCTAGTCCGGTTTCAGAGCAGCAAGCCGTGTGTGGCCGTGCCGCCGTCCTGGACAGTAGTGAAGAACGGCACGTGGCCAGCAGCCTGTGGCTGTGTCCTGATGCCATGCATCTGACGTCCCACCGAAACCTCTCTGGCTTTGGACCCTGTCCCATGTGGGCCCTTTATGTCCTGTAGGCCACATCAGGGTCGCCTCCCCCCCCCCATACAACACACTCTGCTGGCAGATTTTCTAGACGGGGACAACTGTAGCCCTGGCTTGTGTGGTGGTTAGATCACAATTTTTTCCAGGGATACTTTTGATCTGTCTTAGGATCCAGCCTCAGATTTGTAAGTGATTCATCTATCAGAGGAAAAACATATTTTAAAAAGAGCTATAGATTGCTAAAGAGCTATATTGTAATTTTTTAAAATTGAATTTCTTCTAAGAGACAGGAAAGCATTTTACAGTGAGACTATACGTCTGTAAAAGGGGTTGTTGAGGCAAAGCCAAACTCACTTGCATCTAAGAGTGCAGTGGGTGCTCAGTTTAGTTGTAGCTGTCATGGGTCAAAGCAAAGGACAGATGCAGGTTTATTTGTTTAATTATTGAGATTTATGCACTAAAATTTAAGATGTGTTTATCCTTTATGAGCAATGAAGTCTATTGTGATTTTCAGAATTAGTGATTCATGCAAGCAAGGCTTTGTCAGTACTGTATATGGGGCACTATTTTACTAAACACCCCAAAACTGATACCTTGTACATGCTGATGTAAGCTTGGTCAAGCACTGACACCATTACCAGAGTATGGCGGAGTTGTCTGGGGGGGTCGGGGTAGAGTGGGGGACCTGCCTGCATTGTTAAAAGTCTACAAGTGAAGCAAACCTTTAAATGACATCAGAGATGCTATTTTCAGAGCTTAAAAAAAGAAAAAAAATCTTCTCATATTTGCCTGTCTACAAAGAAATGAAAATGATTTGATTGTATTTTTAATGCAACCTTTTCCAGCCACTTTTGTAATAAAATGGAAAATGTCCAAAAAAGGAAGAAAAAAAACATGGAACTAAAAGGCTACCTGATGGAAGAAGTGCTGAGACATAACTGGGGTGTGGTGCTGTGCTAAACAGCAGCGGGCACAAACCAGGACAGCCCTGCACCCTGGGCAAGGACCCCCCCACCTCCCCTTTACATCTGGAGCGTTCAGTTGCCAGCCTTCTGATCTGAATGTACCTCTTTAAAAGACCAGTTTGTTCCAAATCAGAAATTCTTTCTGTAATAAAATTGTTTTGCAAACAGAGCAGCCTTTGTGTCTGTGTTTGGCCTTGTCTGTGAAGTGCACTGTGTGTTTCTGTAGATGCACTCTCCCTGTGTGTGTGTGTGTGTGTGAGCTAAGCAGATGCCGGGCTGTGATGAAGTAGCTGAGAGGCTTAGTGGGATGAGCTGCAATGATGAAACTGCAAATGGAGAGACCCTCCCTCCCACTCAGCTGCCAGCAGCAGCACAAATAGCAGCTCCAGCCTCTCTGTGTTTGTATGCATCTCCTCACACAGCACAGGCATTGTGTGTGTGTGTGTGTCGCATTGACATGTTGGTGTGTGTTCTGTGTGCGTGTGATAATGAGAAGCCTTTCAGATGCAAACATGCAGTGCTGCAGTGTAATTATGCCAGCTCACGTTTCAGATAAGCTGCATGCGCTGGTCAAGAATGTGACATTGTGTTGCCCTGCATTGCGTAACGCACAAATGCCTCTTGTTCATATAACTGCCCCTCTGTCACACAGGAGCACCTCATGTCATATGCATGTTTATATCCCTGGTCTTCACACACACACACAGGGCACAGCCAGAGAGTCGGGAGTGGAGAATAGTTTCTGTGGTTTGACAGTAGTTGTATTGTAGTGTGTGTATGTTTGTGTGAGTGTGTGTGTGTGGCAGAGGCTCAGAGGTGTGGGACTCTGGCTGCACTGCCCTGCTGTCGGACTGGCCACTGAGAGGCCAGGAGAGCCGGGGAGCGGGGAGGAGCCAGCGAGAGGGGTGGGAGAGAGAGCGAAGGGAGAAGTTGAGTGGGAGGGGGGAGGACCCAGCGAGAGGGGTGGGAGAGAGAACGAAGGGAAGAGTTGAGTGGGAGGGGGCTGGCACCGTGACAGCTGCCCGAGCCTAACACGACACAGCAGCGCTGACACACCAACCAGAGAGCCAGGCAGGAGAGAGGGAGGAAGAGAGAGAGAGATGTTAGAAGACCGATGGAGGAGGGGGCTGTGTTTGTTTTGAAGTGCAGCACTGCTGCGCTTTAGGGATCCGTTCCTGCTTGCTTGGGAAAGGACAGTTCTTTTCCCACCCCTCCCTTCCTCTTCCTCTCTCAGCCAGTGTGTGAGGTGAGGTGAGGAGGACTGTGTGTTGGTGAGGCACTGCAGTGGCCTGACCAGGTTTGGCATTGAGCGCAGCTCAGGAAGAGAGAGAGCCTCCTCTGGACAGGAGGGGGGATCGGCGGTGATTTGGGAGCGGGCAAGATGCACTCGTCCATCTCAAGGTGACACTGCGGCAGAGAGGCAGCCGGGAGAGAGAGAGGGAGTGTGACGGAGAGAGAGAGAGAGCGCCTGCACCACATTCTGGAGGCTGCCGAAGAAGTGAAGAGAAGTTTTCCACCTCTCTCCTCCTCTCCCTTCCTTCTCTCCTCCCTCCATCCTGCAGCAGAGTGAGTGTGCAGCCACGGCACCCCTGGAGGATGTGAGGGCCTAGCCGGCCCCGTGGAACAGGCTCTCTCGCCAGGGAAGGGGGCCAAGGCCGGGCTGCCGGAGCCCTCCCCTCACAAACATGGAGAGCTACTACAGCCTTCTGCAGGCTGGCTCTGAACTGGAAAATACACTGCAACGTAAGTAAACTTGTTCATGTTTGTGTGTGTGTGTGTGTGTGTCCTCTCAGTGCTTGGCTGAGTGTCTACTGGGCCTCCCACACAGATGGGATGGCACAAAACTCTGTGTATAAGTGGTTGTGCTGTAGTTCTGAGCTAGATATCTGAAAATGCTCTGCTGATGTAGCATCAGGATTACATGCACTATTTTTAAACCGGAAGGCCAAGGATTTTTATCCATAGTATACATGCAGTACTTATTAATCTTCACTGTGTTGTGCATGCACTACAGCATACACCACAGTTGCCAGTTCCGAATATAGGATATTGCAATACCTTTGATTTAAGCTTACAATTGTGATATGCATCAATGTATTTCAAGAATGTTCATGGGCCAATACCAGCAGTCACTCCCGCCAGTCTTGGCTTGTACAGTCAGTTGCTGCTGGTAAATTACTGCATCTATCAAAATATAAATGGATTTGGGCCCAGGGGAGCCTGTAATCTGTGATTACACTAGTTTGCTGAGAAATGAAATAATAAATGGGCTGATAGATTGAGGGCACAGCAACTGATGAAAAATGTATGATTGAAGTGGCACTGGTCTCCCGCTCAACCAGATGTCACCGAGGCAATAGACTCCCCAGGGGGGCAGGTGCCCACACATGCATCTGCCCAGTTTACTCCCCTCGCTAGTTGCCCCTCAGATGGATAAGTAGTAATCCATGTTGTTTCATACCAGAATGTTAAACAATGACAAGAAACTTTGAAACTGGCAAAGCTTGACTAAAAATATTACATAAAATATCCGGCAATTTTGTTATACTTGAAACTACCTGCTTGAGAGCCAGTCAATTAATGATTTGATGAGATACTGCAGGGTCTTGTTAAGTTTAAAGACTCACATTCAGCTACGTCATGTGAGGAATTAAAAAAAGGACATGGTTAATCTGTTTTGTTTTGACACTCTGATGAATGTCTTCTGAGAAAGCTAGGATATACAGAGCCTCAAATGTCACTTTCTATTTGAAGGTAACTTTGACAGGAAAATGAGCTATATTTATACCTGCTGCGGATTTGTTTACACTGTAAACCCGAACAAGTTCCCAGAACTCAACAAAAATGAAGGCAATCGATTGCCTTAATTGTTTTAATTTGACTAACTTAAAAGTCCACATTTTCCAGAACTTAAAAGGTTGGATGAATTGCCACTTGTAGCTTTTGATAACAGTTAAATTAAAGTGCTCATTTAGCTCAACTCAAATATTTGCAGTTAATATGACTTACTGTACAATGTTCAGTTTAGGCAACTCAATTATTTGCAGTTAATATGACTTACAATGTTCAGTGTAGTGAGGTCTGGGCACAGGAAACTCGATCTATTCCTCTCAGGCTGTCTGTGTTCAGTCTGCACACTCCACAGAGAGAGAGAGAGAGAGAGAGAGAGAAAGAGAGAAAGAGAGAAAGAGAGAGAGAGATGGGACATGGCAGGACTACAACATATTCCATTCCTTATGCAGACCTCATTCTCCAACCCCCTGCCACCCTGTGCCTGGCATGGCACCCTCACGCTGGGCTCTGGCCCAGAGGCCAAACATAACCATCAGCAGCTCTTCGAGTCCCTAGAATTGGAGAGCTGCTGATGGTTATGTTTGGCCTCAAGGCTTTGGAATCTTGATTAAACATTCAAGATCATAATCTGCTCTCCTTGGTTAATGTGGTTAAACAAGTTAAACATTATTTACCTGTCTGACATCACTATGGTAATCAGACACATTCGTTATGGCTATTTTATTTTATGATTTTGATCTTGCAGGTTAGTGCTAATGCTAATATTAGCATTTAGCCTTAAGGAAAGATACATGTTCCTAGAAGTTAGCTCTTGATTAACTGTGTACGGTCCACTGCCCTAACAGTGGGAAGGAACTACTCTCCTTCATTTTTCACACTGAACCACCATTATAAGAGGAGGTTTAGAGAAGCTGAGTTATTTCAGAAATGTGCCACAGCTGAGGTTTGGAGTGCTGTGGGCTGCTAATCCCTCCTGTGAACTTTGACCTCCGTTAGGGTGAAAGCCCTTTGGCCCAGAGTGGGCTGTTTGTTTGTTTACCCTTCCTACAGGACGGTACCAGAGACTTTCTAATGTGGAGACACAGCACTCAAAAAATACTCCATAGAAATGCATGGGGCTAGTTTGTCACGCCAATATGGCCGTTGTCTACATATATCCCACCCCTTCCTCGGCAAAACGTCGTCATGTGAATACATTGAGCCAATCATGTGGTGTGATGTGAATACATTGAGCCAATCATATGGTGTGTTGTGAAGACATCGTGCCAATCATGTGTTGTGATCTCGCCGCTGGAGCAAGATTGGTGTCGTGAAGTCTTGCGCACACGCATTTCTGCCGAAATGGAGGCCCAACAAGTGCCCAAAAAGCGTTGTCAAATGGCTGCCGAGTGGAGGGACTTGCCTAAAAGGACTTTGACGGTACTCACACACCTTCACAATGTCCTCATTCATTACATTAGATTGTAGTGGGATTAAAGCACTAAGCACTTAGTGTGAGCATGTGAGTCTGTATGTCAGTTGGGCAACTAAGAGGTTTTTGTTTAATATGTTTTTCATATTTAGAAGTAAAAAAAGATTTATGGACAAATATGGACTGGATAAATGGTAGCATTTCAATGATAAAAACAGGCATTAATGAAAGCCTTAGCCATTCATTTGTTAATGCCCGTCTAGGAGCTGTAGTATGTCATTATCAGGTTTGTGGTTTTTAGTGATGAACTGAACTGTAAAGGGAGATCACATTAAACAATTACACAAAGCAACGCTTCCCACAGGCACAGATGGAGGAATGAACACTGTCACACAAATTCCTTCCACAGCAGCCCACAACACAACACTAATCCCCTTAGCACTGAAAATCCCTGTTTAGTAAAAATATCTACTGACCTCGAATCCGGCCGTAGCCTATGCTGTGCACGTGCACAAAGTCTGTGTGTGAGTGTGTGTGTGTGTGTGAGAGAGAGAGAGAGCAGTCACTGCGTGTCACTCAGCTGGACTGATGTGTTCCTGGCCATGTACACAGCACAATGATGGATCTATAGTTAATGTGTCTGTCTTTGAGCTAAATATGGAGAAAAAAATGGTACCAGTCTATTAGGAGCACCAGGATTGGAGTAGAGTGCTGCAGTGTTTGCAGTAGTTGGGTATCTCCACTAACCGTGTTGACGGAGCACACAGAATGGAAGTAATGTAAGAACACTCCCACGCTGAGCAAACACCTTTGGACTTGTGTGTGTGTCTGTGTTTGTGTGTGTCTCTGTGTCTGTGTGTGGGTCAGTGGCTGTGTGTAGGTCTGTGTGTGTGTGTCTGTGCTTTCGTCGATTGTTATGTCAATACAGCATTATCAGTATGAACAGGCCACAGAGGTAGAGAGCGAGCACCTTGTACTGCTTGTTTGTGTGGCTTAGGAGGAGCTGAGTGTGTTTAATGACAGTGCAGTCTAAGTCCATAATCTTGCTCGCTGGTGGATGTGATTTTAATAGTCTGCCACAACAGACTGGAGCCCCTGGCAACCCACGGTATGGCGTGTGGTCTACCTTTCCGAGTTAGCAATAGCATTACGTTTAAAAAAAATAAATAAATAAACTGAACATGGGATGGCGTCTGGGTCCTCTGCAGTGCTGAAAGTGATTTGGGCAGGTTTGGAGGAGCTCAGCGATCTCCCCGCGCTGCTGTTTAATGTATGAGGCCGTGTCGAGTGGTGCGCTGTGGCTGCTATTGCGTGGCTGAGGGGGATGAAGGAGCACACCCATATTAGGGAAGCTGGATGCTGCAGCAGTGGTGCTTACAGGCAGCAGACTCCACTAATAAAAATCTCCTCTCTCAAAATGGCCGCTGAGTGACTTCTAGTCCGTCTGGCTTAATCCTGCAGCTGATAGCCATCAGACACACTCTTTTCTTGTGATGCTTTGATGTAATGCCATCCAGTAAATATTTTTAGTGAATGTGAAACATAGGCAAAGTTAGAGGCTATAATGCGGGGAGCAGCACCACAGATAAGCTGGCGTCCGGCCCTGTTTCCCAGAGTGCTCTGCTGAAGGCATCTGGCTTCAGTGCGGCTCTATCCAGGCCAGCCAGCGCTCCTCACCTCATCAACACCAGGCCTCCAGGCGGCTCTTACACAACCAGTCCACGTGTCTCTGCCTCGCCAGCACCGTACCTGCGCCGGTGAAACTGTAGCCTGTGCCGAGCCCGGTGGCCAGGAGAGGAGCGCGCTACATGAGGGGTGGGGAGGGGAGGGATGGGCAGCGTCACAGGAGCCGAGCTTATGAAACATTCAGCCGCGGCAACTCTTGCGCCGACCGACTACACTGACACAGCGAGAGGCCGGGCCTGTCACCAGGCCCCCATGGCTCAGTCCAGCTTCTCTTTACCTGTTGGAGCCCTCATGCAATTTTAATCTCCCACTGCTCCATAAATCATTCAGAATGGAGCATGTTTCTTTGGAGAGGTGACTGTTTCCGCTGAATGCTGTTGAATTAAACAATGTTAATGCACATGGACACAGGGATGACAGATGATGCTGTGGGGACATTGATGATGCTGTGTTAGACATGAGCGTGCATATGATGGAGGGGATCGGATATGTGTGTGTCCAGTGGTTTGTGATGCACTTGCCCTCTGCTGCTGTCAAACTGTCCACACAGGGCATTAATGTGTGCCCTACAGAATGTCTTAAACTTGTCCAAACTCAACTTTAACTTCAGCTGGCACGTGTCATGTCTTAACGTCAACCTCAACTTTAGCTGACACAACAATCTGTAATTTTGCTTCTATGAGACCAGCCATGATCAAAAACCAGTGTGTGTGTGTGTGTGAAGAGCTGTCAGAAGCACCACTAAGGTTCACATCACCATATCCTATAAACCATCACAGCATTGGTCCAGAGTGATTATTAATGGATGTGCATGGAGTGAGAGTCAGCAGGAGCAGAGGATTCACTGGTCTCTCCTCAGCTGGGCGTCCACTCTGGCTCCTGAGCCTACAGTTTCTATACCCTCCTCAGCAGGCTGTCCGTGCGCTGGCCAGGCAGGGGATTTGCCCGAGAGGCAGCGGGAAGCCAGGATGTACTGCTCCTCCACAGCTGGAGGTCAGCAGCACCACCGTGCTCCCCTGTCCACTTGGAGAAGCCTTTAGGAACCTAATGAGACCTACTACTGAGCCCAGCAAGCTGTTTCACTGCAGATGCACACAATAAACACATATGCCAATTAATCATAAGGTTGACAGTATAAATAATGTCTCAGCTGGATCCCTACTTTATCATGTTAGTATTAGGCCTACATTGATTCAAATTATAGGAGAGAATTTTATCTGGTCACTTATGGTACAATACAGGTATGCTAACATGGGATGCTCTTGCCTTCACATTTGCACCTTGCTTGGCCAGTCGGGATGCTGGAATAAGTATTACAAGTACAATTTATTATAGAAAGAGAAGAGTACTGTTTAAAGGAATGGGCAAATGACATTTCTATAAGCAGAAAGGCACTGAACAAATGGACACCAAAGGGAAGGGCCTTTCATCCCATTGTCACGGAGACGGTAGCTGTGTGCTGTTTGGGACAGGGCCATTGTTGTCATTGTAATGTGACTATGGGATGTGTGAAGAGCTCCTTCTTTCACAGAGCATGTGCAGATGAAACCGAGCTCTGCTCTGCCCTTTATCTGACTTTAATGGGCTTGCAGGCCTCTGGCCCACAGCCAGTATAGACTCAATGAAGACATGCAGCTCACACACGGTAACAATACACCAGATCCGCTCTCTCTAGACTTCCTGTCTAGCAGCCATTTTGCAGACGCCCAGCTCCTTAGATACATGCTTCATGTACACCTGCCCTGTCAGCCTACAATATTCACATTTCGTCCACAGCTGTTTTCTTTCGCAAACACAGTGTAGCACTTTTGCAAAAAGTAATGTCAAGACTACATTTGAACAACCCTTTAGTATTTTTTGTGATAATATAAATGAAAGAAAAGTGCCATATTTTCCCTGTCTTCCCAGAGGTTTCTGTCCCTTTGAGCATGAAAGAAGTGGGTGGCTACATTGAGAAGCAAGTGGCTTATTTATCAGGTAAGAACGACAGTTTTGATCATTCACTGCTGTGTTTACATTCCTACATGTGATGACTTAATCTTTCACAATGCTTGTAAAATGCCCCTAGCTTTACCCTGGTTGATGGGTGTTCTCCAGCCAGACAAGAGTTCCTGAAGCTCTGTAAGGTTTTTATAGCCAGACATGTTGGAGCACAGCCAGGGACCCATTTAAGTCCCTGACATTTGACCTCAGCAAAGCTCCCATCACATTCATCCCAGTGCTATATCCCTTCCCTTGCACGACCCTAGAGCTGGACTCTCACCCATTAACACATACTAAACTGAGATGATGTGTCATTCATTAGAACATGCTAAGCTAAGCTAAGAATCTCATTAACTCCCACTGAGATAAACCAACTTCTCACTCATTAGCACCTGGTGTCCATGTGGTCTCTCTGGCTTCTCACTCTCCGACAACCAAAACCCCCTCAGCGGATTCTATTTTTAAGAGAGTATACAATTTATGATTTTTTTTTTTTTTTATTATTGTTGAAGTCTCCAATAGCTGTGTAGAGCAGACCTTCTATTGAACCCTACTTAAAACAGGCAACCTAAGGATACTGTTGCAGGGGGGATTGAATGACATGCTTTACATGGCATGGGAGGATAATGTGGCCACAGGTTTTTGTTGGGCTTGTTATGGGTGTGTAATCTCATGATGTTGACCTTTACATCAGGGGGTCGCGGCGAAGACTCCAGTGTCATCATCACACTCCCAGAATGCTCTGATTTCAGTGATATTCCCGAAGAGGCTCTGGCTAAAGTCCTCACATACCTCACCCTAATTCCAAGGTGTGTGTATGTGTATGTGTTGTGTATGCGTATGTGTATATATTTTATCACGTATAACATCATTATGCCTTTGCTGTAGAATCATAATCATGAATATGTTCAGAGGAAACAAAATTGTTGGCATTGACATAGCCTACTTGCTCAATTCACAGTAGGTGTCACAATATTGTTTGATTACTAATTGGTGTGGATTGGTGTAGGAGTGTATATGGTGTAGTTTTTTTTTGTTTTAATAAATGTAACTTTTAACCTTTAACTTCATCACAGAGCACGGCAACCTGGGGTTAAATTTATCATCATATTAGATAGAAGATTGGATACATGGGGCTCGATCAAAACAGCACTTGGACGGATTGCGGTGAGAGAAATGATCTTTCCTCATTAAATTCTCTCTTATTTCTGAGTATCATTAATGTTTGGAGACAATGGACTGTTGGGATGTACTGGGGTGAGGAATGCATTTAAAGCTCTGCAGAATGTGTCCTTGCACGTAGGGTCGATCATTTGTTGCTGTCCAAGGTGCTGAACTTTTTTGCATTGGTGGCAAAAAACTGAGATGCAGAGTAATTGAACTGAGTAATTAAACACTGTAAATTATAATTACATTTCGAATCTATTTCATAGATTAAATTTATGCAGTCTGGCGTAGGCATGAACATACATTCTCTAAATCGCACCTCTTCCCGCGTTGCACGCTCCTGTAACCTGAAATAACCGCATGGTGACGACAACAAAGAACACGTGTTCGCAGCAGCAGTCGCAGCAGCACTTACGTGGAAGTTTTATTTGATGACGCTTTTTTTGGATGGGAGGCAGACCGGGCGGGAGGGAAGAATGCAGACGCTGCTGCCACCCTCTTGTGGCAGCGGCATTGACGCTGCGGAGCTTCGTCCCGCTACCGTCCACTGCGCTGGGCACCAACTGTCAGGACAAGATGGGCGAGGTTCAGACTCCTCTTCGTCCACTGAGAAGTTCTCTCGCAATGAACGAACAAGATCGCTATCGAGGCATGCCCAGAATAAGGAGGGCAGCGGTAATAGTCTATCTCTTTGTACAGTCTATAGAGTTGCTCAGAAGTTTGCAGAGGTGGAGAGATAGAATGCGGCAGCGAGCACGAGCGCGGAATGCTGCGGGGCGGATCAGATTTTTTAGCTTAGTCATTCTATTGATGCAGGTGAACGTGACCACTCTTGTGTTCGCGTATTAATGCGTTGTAATAAAAATCCTTCAGCGTTATAGTTAAGCTGTCCACATGAGGTATGGTTTGTCAATAACAGTTCAAACAGACGTCAGTAGCGGCGTTCACCCGAGGGCAGATGAATGTCAAGTGTATTGTCTGTTCCCACGCGGTAAGAAATAACGTTATACAAACATCGTAACCAATATGTCGGCACATACCAATCATACCAGATGCATATAGATGCTTAGAGATATAAAGTTTTAATAGCTCCCAGGTGAGTCACGATAGCCGCTGTGACGTCATGTGCTTTAGGCGAATTCTGCTGTTTGCTTTCTTAAAAGTTTAATTTCAAAGACACTTAAAGACGAACGCATGAAGAAACTGTAAAGTCAAGCATTAAAACGTCTGAATCTGTCAGTCTAATGCTGTATAAAATAAATCAACAACGGCTTCAGACTAAATCTATACCGATTTATCAAACTGCAGAGTCAGCACACCTGCACTGAACTGTGTATTGCATAAGAAAGATTGCAGTGACTCTGCTTGTAAACGAAGTGCTGCAGAGGCTTCAGTGGGAGTAGATTATGGTTGCTGTAGCTGTATGTTGGGTTGGCGTTAGGATGGGCAGTATTAAGCCTCCGCATAATGGCTAGATCAACTTGAGTGGCACTATGGTCTGCCCACAGCCTGATTTGTTGATAGATCTGTCAGGACTTTGGCATCATGCCAGAATTGTGTTTTTGTTTGTGTAGTGGAAAGGTGATTTAGGGTGGCTTCGTGTGAGTTTGTGTAAGATGCCATTGTCTGTCAGTCTGAGTCTTTCAGCAGCACTCACACTGATGCTCTTGTACAGCAAAAAACAGAGGTATGAAGCAGAGTCAGTAATCAAGGATCTTTGGCGCAATGCATTGTATGCATTTTTCTCAGTTGAAAAGTTTCACATTAAGCACTGGACAGCAACACATCTAGCAGCCATTAGTGGACTTCCACGAAAGTGTACAAAACTGCCTCCCTCTCTCCGTCTCTCCCACACCCTCAGGCCTCCTTCCCTGGGAACCTGCACCTCGTTCTGGTCCTGCGACCCACCAGCTTCTTCCAGCGGACAGTGACGGACCTTGGCTTCCGCTTCAGCCAGGAGGACTTCATGCTCAAAATGCCCGTAAGGCTCTGCGTGCCCCAAAGCGCTAGTTCCATACCATCAGCTGACCACACCGCCATAGTATGATCATTAACCCGATCATATGACCATGCTTACAGCTGTGCCAGCACAATCATATACATTTTCTTCCTTTCATACTTTTTGTCTTGGTAAGTCTAACTGTTAAATGTGTGTACTGTATGTGGGTGTGTGTGGGCGCGTGCATACTGTATGGTTTGTATGTGTGTGTGTTTGTGTGTCTCTGCATGTATTTGCTTCAGTTGTTCCTTTGCGTGTTTGCGTGTGCATGCTTAATAGCGTTTCCCTCCTCCTCAGGTCGTGATGCTCAGCTCGGTCACAGACTTGCTGCGCTACATCAATGAGAACCAGCTGACCTCTGAATTCGGGGGAACCCTGGACTACTGCCACAGTGACTGGATTGTCCTGCGAACGGTGTGGCCCAGCACATGCTAGTCATCACAGACCCTTGCCATAGCCACACAGTCAACACTCTGATCTCACTCTCACGCTGTCCTAAAAGCAACAGGCACCAGATGAATGCTGGGAGAGTAACACTTCATTGGCATATCAGTGCTGGTCCACTTTCCATACACAGCAGAAGTCAACACACATTCTTTGCATCTTTCACTTTGCCATCACTGTGTTTTAATGCACCTCCATGTTGTGGCCGTAACACAATTGACTGTGTGTAGCACTTGCCCATCTCAGAGCTGTTTCTTTGGCATCCCCATGCTCCTCACACAGTGTTATTTTTAACACACACTCTTGGCTCATCCGGGGGAAACTGATACATGTACTGTAGATAAAGTGCTTGGCAGTGCTGAGTGGTAGTATCAGCATATTTTCTGAAGGGTGTGTGTGTGTGTGTGTGTGTGTGTGTGTGTGTGTGTGTGTGTGTGTGTGTGTGTGTGTGTGTGTGTGTGTGTGTGTGTGTGTGTGTGTGTGTGTGTGTGTGTGTGTGTGTGTGTGTGTGTGTGTGCAGGCCATAGAGAGCTTTGCTGTGATGGTGAAGGACATTGCTCAGATGCTGCAGGCGTTTGGCACAGAGCTGGCGGAGACAGAGCTGCCAGAGGAAGGCAACGCCATCGAGTTCCTGCTGCTGTCGCACACCGAGAAATACCGAAGACTCAAGGCATTTACCGCTTCTTCTTTTGATTATAGGATTATAATGGCACACTTTTCACTCATGCATGGGGTGATTTTTACTGTATGTTCAGTAGTCAGTATTGTGTGAGTGGAGATGAATTCCTGAAGAAGATTTCTGAATTTGCACCAGGGCTTAAATGCATTTCTGAAATATGTTTGAATGTCCCGCATTGATATACCACCTGTGCCTCTGCAGGACGCCATCAGGTCAGTGATGCGGGAGGGCAGACTCCTGCTGTCCAGCCTGGAGGCCTCTGGGAGAGATGAGGGCTCCCTGGTGCACTGGGACATCCCTCAGGACTGGGAGACAGTGCAGAGGTACCCCTAAAAGCCCTCTCACACATCTGACAATTCAATCATACAGACATACATACACACATCATACAGCTCTGGGAAAAATGAAGAGACCACTGCACATTTTGCTGATGTCATCCTAGGGTTGCTGAGTGACTTTGGAATGAGTTGACGGTCAGATATAAATTTGCAGCGATTTCTTACTTTTCATGACTGTCAACTCATTCGACTCATTCGATTGTCACTCAGCAACCATCAGGATGACATCAGAAAAATGTGCAGTGGTCTCTTATTTTTTCCAGAGCTGTACTGTATGTGCTGAAGGCATTGGTGATTTAGTGAATCTAAAATGGATTTCTATCATTTGTCCCCCACCATGTTTCTATGTGCCAGGCTGCTTGCCCAACTCAGAGACATGGAACTGGCCTTTGATGGCTTCTTCGACAAACATCACCTGAAGTTGCAGCAGTACCTGCAGCTGCTGAGATACGAGAGCAGCTTCCACGAGGTACGAGTCATTCAAACCAAACCCACCCTCTGTCCTGCAAAAGCTGTCTGTAAAATGTCATGTTCACAACACATGCACATACAGTACACATGCACACACTTATATCTTGTTGTATTGTGCATATCATGTTCTGCTCTGCTGTCACTATGCTGAGCAAAAGTTGCACTGAAAGCGCTTCATGCACATTATGTTGCGTAATCTAATAGTACATTATAACATGGGCATTGGGTATTCATAGAGAGATAGCATTTACAGTATGAGCTACATAAACTGCCATCTTTCTAAATATTTCAGTGAAGTTTTTTACTCAATCACCATTAGCTGGATTTTCTCTCTCTGTCTCTGTCTCTCTCTCTCTCTCTCTCTCTCTCTGTCTCTGTCCTCCCCTGCACAGATGGAAAGCTCACTGGAGAAGCTCTCTGCTCTTGAGAGAGACGTGGGCAGTGCAGGAGAAACCCTGGCCCAGACGGCGCAGGCCATCCGAGACCTGGACAGTCTACAAACCAAAGCACAGGTCAGTCCTTAGAGCTTGTACACATACAAATACCAGCCATATACCACACGGTTTATGCCTTTGTTTTATCATTAGTCACAAATATTATAAAGCTTGTTGTGTTTACAGATATTCAGAGTCACGTAGTATTTTGGTTTTAGTCCTAATCTAATCCAGTAGGGTCTGATATGCAGATGAGGAGGATGAAGAGCTTAATGAGCTGCTGTAAGGCCTGATTAGCTGAGCCCCAGCCAGCACAGCTCTATAGTGGAGCTGTGTCCAAATCCAGCAGCCGTGACGCTCTCCTGAAGCACGTCTGCTCTCCTCAGATAGCTCTTCTCCATATGCTCCATTTGTGTTTGGGTAACGCTGATAAGCCTGCTATAAGACAGCACTCTTTGTTTGTGTTTGTGTGTGTCTGTGTGTGTGTGTGTGTGTGTGTGTGTGTGTGTGTGTGTGTGTGTGTGTGTATGTATGTGTGTGCGTGTGTGTGTGTGTGCGTGCGCGTGTTTGTGTGTGCATGTATGTTTATGGAAATGCCCTGATGTTGCTGCTGGTAGGAGGAGATGGGCAAAGCTCAGCTGCTCATTCTGCACGGGCACCAGCTGGCTGCCAACCACCACTATGCCATGGCCCTGATCCTGCAGCGCTGCAACGAGCTGCGCCACCGCTGCGACACGCTGGACACCGTGCTCAGGACCAAGAGGGACGCGCTCACACACATACAGACCCTACTGCACAGACTAGAGGAGGTGACTGACCAGACGCTGGACATATATACACATGTGCACATGCTACAGAATTTAAAGTGTCACATTAAATATTCTTTAAATAGTCGTCCTCTCTATCTCTTTCTCTCTCTTTCTTTCTCTCTCTCTCTCTCTCTCTCTCGCTCTGAATGTGTATGATCTTATTTTTATGTGAATGATTTGATTACTCCAAATTTTTCATTGTGTGTGTGTGTGTGTGTGTGTGTGTGTGTGTGTGTGTGTGTGTGTGTGTGTGTGTGTGTGTGTGTGTGTGTGTGTAGGCCCAGCGCTGGTGTGATGACGGAGCATATCTGCTGGCCAATCAGCAGGTGGATAGGTTCCAGTCTAAGGAGGGGGCTCAAGCTGCACTGCGAGACATTGAGAAGTTCCAGGAGGGGGCGCCAGCGCTCCTCTCCACAGGCTCAGATGTCCTCTTCATGGAATATGAGGCTGTGCTAACCTCAGCACTCCAGGTAGTACCCAATGATCTAGATAGCTATGATATAGGTAGATATGATAGATAGGTGCTTTATTGTCCCCGTAAGAACAGTGAGGTGTTAGGTTTTCGTTGGCGTGACAATATAGACAGGGTAAGCACATAAGACACTTTGACCATTAGACATATACCAGTCATATCACAGTATTAGTATGGCACTTATCCTAGGAAATAATAGGCTAAAAGCCTTCAGCAACAACATTCCACATAAACGCATAGCATGAGTTTCCAGTATACTGGGGGTATTGCCTTTCTTTACTTCGCCTCAATGTGCATTAGTGGCCCGACTTTAATGTATCAGACATCTGCTCCAATTCACTTCACTTAATCTTGTCAACATGGTGCTTGATTCGATTTGTCAGGCTGATTAAATCAGTCATTGAGGTTTATAATTGATAAACACTCCACAGACCTCCTTAAGTCCTTTACAGCAGCCTCGTTAGCGTCTGTCAGTAGTGTTTAAATCGACTGCAAAGTCATTAACTCCTGATCCTTTTCATGTTCTTATCACTTGATATAAACAGAGTTGCCTGTATTCACTATGCTAAAAATATATGCCCTTATTAGCAGTGAGTTTGTTACACTTTACTCATAACAAACCTATCAGAAGATGGAGGAGAATATCAGAGTGTTGGTTCGTTTATGGATTTTAAGGTGGAGTGAGGGGTGGTGGTTTTTAAGGTGGAGTGTGAGGTGATGGATGTTAAGGTGGAGTGAGGGGTGGATGTTAAGGTGGAGTGAGGGGGTGATGGATGTTAAGGTGGAGTGAGGCGTGATGGATGTTAAGGTGGAGTGAGGGGTGGTTTTTAAGGTGGAGTGTGGGGTGATGGATGTTAAGGTGGACTGAGGGGTGGATGTTAAGGTGGAGTGAGTGGTGATGGATGTTAAGGTGGAGTGAGGGGTGTTTTTTAAGGTGGAGTGAGGGGTGATGGATGTTAAGGGTGGAGTGAGGGGTGTTTTTTAAGGTGGAGTGAGGGGTGATGGATGTTAAGGGGGAGTGAGCGGTGTTTTTTAAGGTGGAGTGAGGGGTGATTGATGTCGGTGCTGTGTGCTGTTCCCTCCTGTGCAGGCTCACATCGGGAAGACCTTTGAGAAGCAGGCGGCCGTGCAGGGGATGATTGACAGCCGGCTGGCCTGCCTGAGGAAGCTGGCCGACAAGCACGTGCGGCCCATCCAGCTGGTAGCCCCCCGGCCAGAGCACCAACCCCGCTCCAAATCGCCCATCTTCTCCCCCAAACATGGTACGGATGGCCTGAGCACACACACACACACACACACACAACAAAAAAAAACACACATACACACACAATTTAAACACTTCATGACACATAAGCATAGACACTCGGCAAGCCAATATGTAGAGCACGCTGTGTGAAAATCAGACAATGCAACGCAGCCCCAGAAGCTCACTCTTCCTCTCACTATCATGTGAACAGAAGCTCACTCTTTCTCTCACTAGCTCACTCTTCCTCTCACTAGCTCACTCTTCCTCTCACTAGCACGTGAACAGAAGCTCACACTGTATGTGCACTCGCTCACACACGGCTGGATCACATGCTTACTGTCTCACTCAGACACAGGCAGAGAGATGCAGTGTGAGGGACCGGAGCGTCACCCCAAGTATTGGGATGTGTAGGCTCACTGGCTTTAGATGGTGGAGGTGGAAAACACGGAAACCAGAGCTCAACATTGTATCAAAAACAATATCAAATTTTATTTATACTTAACTCAGAATTTCAAGAAAGAAAAATAATAAAAAATAAATCAAAATAGCACAACGCTTTTGGCTCCAAACAGTAGCACAGCAAACAAAATACTTTGCACCTAGCCTCACAGCAAGCTAGTACTCACCCTCTCTCCCCTAATGCAGAATGAGGCCCTCTTAAATAGGCCAAAGTATTAGGCTAAATTGGCCCCTTCAGGACTAATTGGACCATACCAACTATCAGGGTATTATTTTTAGGCTAAGGCCATAAATAATCTATTAACTAAATACAAAATAAACATTACATGAAAACAAACTATTCTTATTATATCAACCGTGTTATACCCCCTTTACACCACCTATTAACAACACATATATACATACAAAACATTACTACAAACCAAACACCCCTGTGTACAATGCTTTGCCCCCTCTGCCCTGGGACGGGGAGAAATACTGCCCCTACAGCGGCACGCGCATCCGCATAGGCACAGTCAAACTGGACCGCAAACCAAGAAATGTGTGAGTAACAGTATGTATGAGTTAACCAGGATTTTAGACAGAAACAGGGAGGAAATGGGACATGAAATAGTGGGTACCGCACTACATGTCATGGAGGTGGTAAAGTATAAAGTTATAAGCAGTGACAAATGAGTTTTGAGTGTTGTGAATGAAATCGCGAACTAACCGCGTTACAAACAAACACAATGGCCTTGAATGCGTTAATGGACGATAGCCCCGCCCGGCCTTCCCTTTAAACACATCACCCCTGTGTTCATAAGCCGTCCATACACCTTCACAAAATAACATCATTATTTAAGCAGTCAATGTTTATAAGGGAGCGTGCGGGTGTATGTGCGTGCGTGTGCAAATGTCCAAAAACTCCCGCTCTCGCAGGTAACGCAGTTCATAGTCAATGGGGGAACACGTAACAGTGAGAAGTGAGATTCACTTTCTCACATGCAGCCATGCGTTTGAAGGATCACAGTTGTTGTATGGCAGCTCTCTCAAAAGCCCCCTTTTCAAGCTTGGAGATCACACAAAGAGGAGTGTGGGATTTGACTTTCATGTTAAGCCAGCTATAAAGATGTTTACTAGATATGGCACTCATTGATGGTGCCTTCTCTACACTTTCAATGCCTCCGGTTCTTACCATGACTTTCAATTAAACCACTGTGTGTGTGTGTGCACATATGTGTTATTGCGTGTGTTTGTGAGTTGCTTGTGTATGTGTGTGTTTAGGTGTCTGTTTATGTGTGCATGTCTAAGTGTTCACTCGTCTATCTGTGTGTGTGTGTGTGTGTGCACATATGTGTTATTGCGTGTGTTTGTGTGAGTGTGCTTGTATATATGTGTGTTTAGGTGTCTGTTGATGTGTGCATGTCTAAGTGTTCACTTGTGTGTGTGTGTGTGTGACTGTGTGTGTGTGTGTGTGTGTGCGTGCATGTACACGTGTGTATGTTCACATCTATGTGTGTGTGTGCATGTACACGTGTGTATGTTCATATCTATGTGTGTGTATCGTGTATCGTGCCCTTTATATGCCGCTGTCCTTTCATCGTGATTCATCCTCTCTCATCCTGTCTGCCTGATGCGAACACTAACAATCTGAACCCCAGGCACCCCCCCCCACACACACACACACACACACACACACAATCATCCTCTAATGAAGTCATCAGCACAGGCCCCAAGTAAAGGCCTTCGACACCTAACAAGCACGTAACCATGGCGAGGACCCCCTCACACATCCATTCAGGCAGGGCCTAGCAAACCTCTTCTCCTCCATCTCATCCCGTGTGCTAATCAATCACTGGGGAGGGTCCCCAGGGTGGGGGGAGCGTGGCTCTACTGTGTCATTCCTCTGTTAGCGCCGCGCACCATTAGGGCCATATGGCGCTCCCATACATTAAAGGCCGCTTTGATCCGCCACCACCGCTGTGAAAGCCAGAACAAAGGGAAGCATATAGCTCCCAATTAAAACCTCGGAGTGTTGAGGGAGGGACACCACCACCATTTATGTTCATGGGTGCCCCCTACCCCAAGCACACACACACGCACACGCACACGCACACACACACACACCCAACCCACCCACCCACCCACCCACACATGCACACACACACCCCCACCAACACTACCATCGTCTTTTCATTTAAAGGCAGGGGTAATGAGAAAAGTGGGCTGGGGTAGATATGTTGCGAGACCTCTGACAGACTCTCATCTCTGTGTTTTTTTGTCTTTCCGCTCAGAAGTGAGGGAATGAAGTCCTGTAAGAGAGAGAGATCAAGAGAAACATGTTGGGTGTGATTAGAGTGATAGAGGAGACTGACACGCTGTGATGTTCTATGAATAGAGAGAGAGAGAGAGAGAGAGAGAAATTGGGGGAGATTGAGAGGACACAATCAAAAGGAAGCTGCCAATCAGATCTTGGCAGAGGATGACACGTTTCGGAGCCTGGAACTCTTTCACTCTGCATGTATTATCAGTGTAGCGCTCCTCAAAGCCAAACTCCAACACTGACTGGAGGGGGCAACTACGGGTTAACGCCAAGGTCAAATTGAGGTCAGGTTGATGGAGGGGTAACACTTGTAGTTACGGCAAGGGCATAAAGGACATGAATCCATTAATGTCTGCCATCATCCATGGTCCTTAGCAGTACACATCAGAAGGAGTTCTAATCTCTTTGTGGAGTTTAATGCAGTCCTGTGCTCATAAGTGCTGTTCCTTTGTGTGTGCTCACTTTGATACAGACTTGAAGTTCACCTTTGACCTCTCTCTGCCTGGGAAGAGGGGATCCAGGAAGAGCCCCAACTCACGGAAGGTGACGTCTCACCCTGACCTATTACTGAAGTGTCAAGTGTCTTTGTTGCTTTGTGAGATGCAGCATAGTAGTTTAAATGAGATTTGATTCTGTTTTACTTCCATTGTTGGTTGTGCCAATTTTGGTCCTATTATTATTTTTTTAAATCTTGTATTGAATCGTTGTTGCAGATCGAGGTGATGCATGATTACCAGGAGAACCGCAATTATCTGTCCTACAGTGTTGATGGGGAGGACAGCCCAGACGTTTTGAAGAGGTGAGGCAGCACTTTAACACCTCCCTCTACAGTCACAACACCTGCTCTACAAACAGAGGCATACAGTATATTGGACATCTTAATTTACTTATGAGAGTATTTATGTTCTTTAACACCCCTTTGCTTATATGAAGCAAAGCACAGGTCCAACAGTGTGTGTGTGTGTGTGTGTGTGTGTGTGTGTGTGTGTGTGTGTGTGTGTGTGTGTGTGTGTGTGTGTGTGTGTGTGTGTGTGTGTGTGTGTGTGTGTGTGTGTGTGTGTGTGTGTGTGTGTGTGTGTGTGTGTGTGTGTTTGTTTGTTTGTTTGTTGGGACAGACACGTGATGCGGGAGATTATTGAAACTGAGCGGGTCTATGTGGAGGAGCTACTGTCTGTACTGCTGGTGAGAGCTGCCTTCAGTGGACTTAAGATGTTGGAATATTTGAAGCATAGAAACCCATCAAAAAAAAATAATGTGTCGCTTCATAATGTCTCAGGGTGAACATGCATTGCAAATGTCTACTGTAAAAAAGACCCTGAAGAATTGTGATGAGGATTATTTTGTCTGGAGTTTGGATGATGATGGCAATGATGATGACCTCGATAATAATAACAGTGATGATGATAATGGTGATGAGAATGATGACAATAGCCATGGTTAATGGTCTCTAAAGGGCTACAGAGCAGAGATGGACAACCCCTCCATGTCCACCCTTCTGCCCCCCAGCCTACGCAACAAGAGGGACATTCTGTTTGGAAACATGCCAGAAATCTACAACTTCCACAGCAGGTGGGGCTGCAGTTCCAAATGAGGACATTAGTTCTGACACCAGCATTTTCACTGAATAATTCTACCGTCTTTGGCGGCATTGTGTTATATCATTCTTCATACCATGTTAGAAATATGTTTTGTGGAAATTTCAGAAAGTAGGAATGCATTTATTTCTCAAGTAATTATAGTAAATACTGGCCTAGAAATCTAGACGCACCCTAGCAGCGGCAAATTAATTTGCTCAGCCTGTACGTCTAGTACCAAACCATAGGGATTTCTATTGGCTGACGCCGTGGACGTCATCCAATCACAGCGCTCTATTTTGTTAGAGAGTTTTAAGGCGGGCTTAACAGGATAACGATAGTCCTGCGACGGTGAACAACAAGGAAGGTGGCTATGGCGAACGAAGAGCGGTTGTTTGAATCGGCGTTGGCGTCAACTTTGGAGGAGTTGAACTTGTGCTTTTCTTTGAAAGTTGAGCAACACAATGCACTTAAGTCATTCCTTTCGAAGAAGGATGTATTTGCCGTTTTGCCGACCGGATACGGATATGGTCGTAGCGCTGGACTATTGCATGCCTAGGCAGTTTGAAAGACAATTCTCTGCCCGCCCCTTGGTTTAAGCGAGGTGAATGGTTCGATTCCACACTATACATTTCAATGATATAGGATGGCCCGCCAGGCCAAGTAAATACTATATTCCAATTGCATAACAATAATTATGCAAAGTGAATTTGCCATCCTTCATCAAGAAGTCATCTTTGTTTTATTAATTATAGGCCTAACATGATTGAATTTCCATTTAATGTCCTAGAGTCAAATGTTTTCATCAGTTTGCTTCGGATAAAAGTGTCTGTGGGTCAGAGAGAGTAACTGTGACCTTCTCACCCCAGGGTCTTCCTGCAGGACCTGGAGAGCTGTCTGGAGACTCCGGAGGCAGTGGGAGCCTGCTTCCTGGAGCGGGTGAGGAACAAGAGCTTTGTGAGCGTGCGCGTGAGTGCGTGTGTGTACTGTATGTGTGTGAGTGGGTGGGTGGGATGGTGGATGTATATTTCTGTGCTTTTGTTTGAAGATATTCTATCCAGTATGTCTCTCTCATAAAATCCTTCTCATCTGTCCAGAAAGAGAACTTCCAGGTATATGAGCGCTACTGTCAGAACAAGCCTCGGTCAGAGTCCCTATGGAGACAGTATTCTGACTGTGCCTTCTTTCAGGTCTCCATTCAATCTTTAATGCTCTAACTAAGCTTTCAAACATATCCACTCATTTCACATGAGGAGCTCATGTTCACATCTCCGTTGGGGTTAAATCTCTCTCTGTTCTGTTTTCTGCATTGCCAGGAGTGTCAGAGAAAACTGGAGCACAAACTGGGCCTGGACTCCTACCTGTTGAAACCGGTCCAGCGCCTTACCAAGTACCAGCTCCTACTCAAGGTCAGGACTCAATAGCAGCAATGCTACCAACGTTGCACAGCACAGCACAGCACAGCACTGACTGACTCTTCCTTTTGTTACCCACATTTAAAATCCACACGTCTGCTTTTCTGCTTCTCTTCTGGGCTGGACACCCTTTATGCTGAGGGTGTCCCTCTGGAGCGAGGTGTTCACCTCCACCAATCCTCACCATTGTAGACATTTGCCTTTTTTTGGGCTTTGGTCACTCTGAAGTGCATTTCCAATGGTAAAGGCCCTGTACAATGTGTGATACAATTTAAATTGAATCTGAATTTCTACTCAGAATATTGAGTTCATAAATGATCACATAGCAACGGTGGAGATCAAACCGAAATAGGAACGAGTACCTACACTCTGCTCCCACTTTCCAGATGTTTCTGAAGGAAAGCGAATCGTGCCGGTGAAGACTTCAGAGACAAAGCCTGTTTTTGGAAGATGTGCATTCAAACCAGCAAACGGGTTCAAAGGATCAGCATGACAGCCCTGTTCAGTCAACTTCAAGCTGTGATCACCTTCAAGCACATCACAAGCAAGCCTGCTGCCGCGGTGCAGTTAAGAGAGTAGACTCACTGTTATTTCGCGAGAGGTTAGGTCCTTTGATGAGCGCTCTGAGTCAGTATGCCAAACCGCAATGCATTCAAGGTTATTTTGCTATTAAATGACAGCCGTAAAAATAGGAATCAAAATTACCACATTGCCACAAACATCCACTGTGCTCCACTGGCTTCCCATATGAAAACAAACTTTTGCAAATCAGGAGTTACAGTGATCCACTTTCAGAGATGTGTTAAAGTGAGATAGATGGAGAGCCTTCGCACCGTACTGTGAGTCACACTGCAGCCAGTACAAAACAAATCACAGCATCACTGCACCAGCAGTATGAGCCTCTGCATTTGGCTGCAGAAGCATGACCCCTCTCTCCAAAAGCATTGGAGATGGCCAATATGGATGAAGGCTCTACGGAGTGTGAAGGTGACCTTGTTTAGTCAGTAGGGCCAGAGAACATACAGCTTTGGATTATTGCACATGACTGGACTGCACTGGAGTAAGATGGCAGCAGAGCAGAGGTGAATAGCCTGCGCTGCTCACTAGCACACCGCGCTCAGTTAAGCCGAATGCGTGTGGAAGGGGTTGCCTGGCAACATGTGTGCTGTTAACTGAATTACATGCTGTGAGAACATGTTTACTGCCACCTGTCAGTATTGGTTCCACATATTTAAATGTGACATAATATTTTGCTCTATAATGTCAATACTTGGAAACGCCAGGGGAATCTGCTACCTATGAGACCTGTAATCTGAGAATTATGTGAACATGGTTTAAAGCTTCACTCTGTACCCACTACCAGATACTGAGCTGACCACTAATGGTTGACATAATTTCAGACATTAATATGAATGAGTAAAGTTACACCATAGATTTCAGGCACTTAGCAATTGACACGTAGTTGTATTCAGTTTCCACTGATCTGTTTGCAGGAACTGCTGAAGTATAGTGCTGGTTCAGAGCGGACATCTGAACTGCAGGGGGCGCTGTCTGCCATGCTGGACCTCTTAAAGTCTGTCAATGACTCCATGCACCAGATTGCCATCACCGGCTATGAAGTGAGTGTCTGTTGCTACTTGAAGCAGGCTTACTTTCTAGTCATCAGTCTAGTCATCTAGTCATTAGTACATGCTTGTGTTACAATACAAGTCTTACTTTTGGCCTAAATTATATTCTCCTTGTAAATGAACCTTCTTGTGTTATTTGGTTGTATTTCTCATATAGCAATTGTGTTATATCAATGTAATGGTATTGCCATGTTATTACTATTTCCTGCCACTAGGGGGATCTGAGCGCTCTGGGTCGCTTGCTGATGCAGGGCTCGTTCAGCGTGTGGATCAGCCACAAGAAAGGTCCCACGCGCATGAAGGAGCTGGCCCGCTTCAAGCCCATGCAGCGGCACCTGTTCCTGCACGAGCGCGCGCTGCTCTTCTGCAAGCGGCGTGAGGAGCACGGCGAGGGGGCCGACAAGACGCCCTCCTACAGCTTCAAGCACTGTCTCAAGGTAGACTAGAGCAGGGGCGCCCCCGCTGGGCCATGTGTGGGAGAGCTCCTGCTCCCCCGCTGGCACTCCGTGTGTCTGTGTGTGTCTGTCTGTGTGTGTGTGTGTGTGTGTGTCTGTGTGTGTGTGTGTTTTAGGCTGAGGGGCCATGTCATACCACCCACTGTTATCTTTCTCATCTCTCACTGAGCCATAGCTAAGGGGGACGTGGGTAGTACCAACCTAAGTGGTGTGTGTGTGTGTGTGTGTGTGTGTGTGTGTGTGTGTGTGTGTGTGTGTGTGTGTGTGTGTGCCAGCTGGAGGCCTGGTAAACTGACTGATGATTAGTTGAGAGTTTGTTTTTGGAGGCCCAGGAACAGTCAGTGTGGGTTCAGTCCTGCTGTGAACATGTGTGTGTGTGTGTGTGTGTGTGTGTGTGTGTGTGTGTGTGTGTGTGTGTGTGTGTGTGTGTGTGTGTGTGTTCTCCCTTGGCAGATGAGTGCAGTCGGCATTACAGAGAATGTCAAGGGAGACGTGAAGAAGTTTGAGATCTGGTACAGTGGCAGGGAAGAAGTCTACCTGGTGCAGGTGAGCAAGCTCTTCAACACTGTTCTCTTTGCTATTTATTTAAAACATTTATATTTGTATTTTATGCATAATAAAAATGTTTTTAATCAAAGAAATGAACTGGATAATGTGAATTGATTATTTTTCTCATTGTTTTTCTTTCTCTGTCCAAAGGCACCAACAGTAGAAGTTAAGCTAGCTTGGCTGAACGAGATCCGCAGAATTCTCACCAACCAGCAGAAGATTCTCAGAGGTATTCATTCACGTGATAAAGTGTGGCTTGATATAGTGAGGGTTGTCCTGTTCCATATGTGTTGAGTATGAGTGTCTCCTGTCTCACTGTCCTCATAGATGAACTGTCCCTCACCCACCCAACACCGGAACACATCCAGTTATCCCCACCCCTGTCTGAGAGGTAAGAACACACACACACAAATACACCCACACACCCACCCACACACACACCCACCCACACACACCCACACACACACCCACCCACACACACACACACACACACACACACAAATACACACACACACACACACACACAAATACACACACACACACACACACACACACACACACACACACACACACACACACACACATCTCTGTTTGAGAAGTTATTGCTGTTACCTGTTGTCTTAAATTGTTCTCCATATTCTGTTCCCCTCCCTCTCTAAATCTTAATCTGTTCTTATTTGCAGTCATAGTGTATGTGTTGTGTTTGTGTAGCAAAGTACAGTAGCAGCTTTTGTGCAGTAACACCCCCATGATCAACAGGCCTCTTAACTTGAGCCACTAACTCCTTGAGCCATCTTCATCCCATTCCCACATTATGGTCCTGTCCAGACAGAACGTACTGTAAGGCTCCAACACTTACTAAGGAGCAGACCTCAGAGATGTCCTCTCGAGATCTCTAGGGTTAGCTCAACGTATGGATTTCTAGGGTTAACTTAACATATGGATTTCTAGAGTAGCAGGCTTCACTCAGTCTCTTTTTTGTTGTTAAGAGTGCCAAACTTAGAAATAATCAAAAAAAGAGAAAAGGCCGCCCTTTGCAGACAACAATCTTTTCATTTGTGCAATATGTGTGGCCTTTTCTCCTTTTCTGATAGTTGAATGTATGCTCTGAGATTGTCAATGCTCTGTTAGTCAACTCACTCAGTAGAATGAGGACATCTGTTAAACCACCATCTTGGCCAGGATCTTTTTAAGACCATAATTTACTTTGTGTGTTTGTGTGTGTGTGGACGAAAAGTGTGTGTGAGCATTGGTGTGTACCAGCGATCATCTCTCACATTACATTGTACATGTATGTGCTAGAGTGACTCATCAAGCTTGCTGAGTGTTAGGAGGATCCAAGTTAGCATCTGAGCACGTGCAGTTAGCCAGGCTAAGCCAGTGAGGGTGATTGCCATGCTGCTCATCATGCTAGTGAGGATGATGATGATGGTGGTTGGATGAGGAGGGGGTGACTGGTGACCGGCCGTGTCGGGTGGCCTGCCTTGTGCTCCTCCTGCAGGGCCATGCGCTCGGGGCTGAAGGGCTACCTGCCGCGGCTGGACCTTGTGTCTCTGTCGGCCGGCGCCTGCGTGTGCCTGCGCTCCCGGAGCCCTGCCCGCCCCTCCCAGCGCCAGTGACGCTAACCCGCCGGGGGTAAAACACCCGCTCACCCGCCCGCTCCGTGCCCGCACTGTGCCCGCTCCACAGACTAAATAAAGGGGGGGGGGGGGGTTGGTTAAGAGCCAAGAACTGCACCACTGTGTTTGCCTCCTGCCCCATACTGACTACACACAGTCACCAGCTCTGTGGCTGCTTCATTCACCAGTCTTCACCATCTGCAGCTGTCCCATCACCCCCCTCTTCCCCTCCATGGCCAGACGGAGTCACAATCAGCCTTTCATCCGCTGACCCCCGGTCAGATTGTCATATGCGGTGCAGTGGCAGGACATGCTTTGCAACTTCCCTCCATTATTGCATTGGTTTGTGCAGTTGTTTGGCATGAAGTGCAGACACAACAAACACACCATCAAACAGACAACAGCCTGACAGGAGAAGTGACCAGACATAACAAGCTGTTTGCTTTGACTTTCATCATGGTGCTGTCTTCTCAGCAGAAAGCTGAAACATGCTTCTAAGATGGGGCTCGCTTTTTGAGATCTGAACTTTTTAAGCAATTAGTAATTAGTCCTGCACTTTTTGTTCCTGTCAAGTGGATATGTATTAGATTTATCCATGAAAACAATGGATCTTAAGAAATCGAGACCAGATCTATGATGTATTTCATCTTTTGTTTTATCCAGCATGACTCTGCACTTAAGGAACACAGAGTTTGTCCACATTGTTCTGGGTAATGGCTGTGACATGGACTCTCTGTGGAGTAGTCTAAGCTTTTGGTACAGTGGTCAGTTTGTACCACTTTGTTTTGGGGTTTTTCTCTGTGTGTGAGTGTGTGTGTGTGTGTGTGTGTGTGTGTGTGTGTGTGTGCATTTGTGTGTGCATTTGTGTGTGTGTGTGTGTGTATGTATGTGTGTGTGTGTATTTCTTCCTAAGTTGAGAATACATTTGGTCTCTTTCTCTGTCATCCCCAGCAAGCAGCAGCGGACCTCGGTGAGCTCAGAGGATACGGAGTCCGGCCGCAGTAGCCCCGACCCGCTCAGCTTGTCCCCACAGCATCGCCGCAACAGACGCAGTGAGTCTGACGCACACACACACACACACACACACACACACACACACACACACACACACTCACACACACACACACAGACACACACACACACACACACACACACACACACACACACACACACACACACACCTCACCCACATCAAACTCTCACTCCCTCAATCTGCCAGTAATACATCAGCTGTCTTTCATTTTTACCTGAAACTGGAGAACTGGAGTCATCTAAATGAAAAGCTTATAATGGAGCAGTCTTTTCACATCAAAGCCGTCAGTGCACAGAATGTCCAGTAGAGTGCAGTAGAGATCATGTGTGTGTGTGTGTGTGTGTGTCAGGCTGGCCTGGAGCTCACCACTCAGTGGATATCTGTGAGGGTCTGGACGACTGGAATGGAGGCCACAGTCCTTTCCCACTGTCTGACACTGAGGAGGAGGACATTGTCCACCTGGTGAGCCCCTGACCCTCTGCTCCTGATGGAGTCATGTCGAAACAGTCAGCGTCTGACCAAGTTGTGCTAAATACATTATTAATCATTAACAATTTGTATCACATCAAATCAGATAAATCTACTGTATGCCTATAACATATTACATGTATATGAAACATACATTGTATTGCAGTAGTCTGAAAAGCGTGCTCCTTCCCTCATTGCTTGTCTCAGACTCCAGGCAGGTACAGGAGCCGGGCGGACTGTCCTAGAGACGGGCCCCAGGACCTCCTCATCAGATGTGGGGACATCGTCCAGCTGCAGCGGGAGGAGAGTGAGGGCGTGTGGTCAGTAGCTGCTAATCATACTGCTCCCATATCCAGAATAAGTACATATTCAAAGGCAATGTCACCAAGGTATTTTAATATTATGCTCAAAAGCGTGTTAGAATACAATGCATTCAGGCCACAGAGTCTAACTTTTCATTGCATGCAATAAAGACTCTATACTACTAATTGCCGTCTGTCCCTGCTTAAGGCTGAGTGTGCCAAATGGTGATGTTAGTGTAATGTGATGCTCTCCACAGGATGGTGAAGAACTTGAGTCGCCGGCAGGAGGGCCACCTCCAGGCCTCCACCCTGCAGCACATCCTGGCAGACAGCAGCAGAGGACACTCCACCCGACTGGGGGGTAGGAGGACATATTGGTATTCATAGGGGTACTTCCGTAACCCTGGTTCCTCTATCTCACATATGGGACTGTTCCCCCCCGGCTGCCCTATCACAGACGCTCCACTGACACCACATCTGTCTCTGACCGACCAATGACGTGTGACGTGCTGGGGTCCCACCCTCCCTACATCTGCACACACACACACGTCCATTTCAGGTCATTCTTACGTTTGCCGGCGTTCATTCCCATATGTGAAATACCGAGTGAACATTGCCCAGATGACCATATAAAGCTCCTCATGTTTCTCTACAGAAGTACACAAAACGGACATGTTACCTCCCTAATCCTCTCTACTTTGGAGAATCTTTTTTAAAGGAACATCGTACTGAACATTATAAATGCAGTTATTCCCTCAGATAGATTTTCATGTTAAGGCTCCAAGCATAATCTGCTGTCAGCTGTATTTTTTCAGATTCTGAGTATTGTGTCATTTGTGTTCCATATGCCCTGCAGAGCCGGGGAATCTGAAAGCGCGGAAGCTTAGCTCGCCGTAGACGTGCAACACCAGCGCCGGCTGCTGTGGACCAACCGCTTTGAGAGACTCTGGAGGTCTGCCAGAGAGAGGATCCTCTGGCGGGCGTTGGGACAGAGGCTACTGCAGTTTCACCAGGAGGGGGACATTACAGGACCTGCGGTGTGAGGCTCTCCAGGAGGGGACCGGACACCAAACACACTCTCCCAGTGATGCCATGCGGGCCCTGCTGGAAGGACAGGTAGCTATGGTGTACTGGACTCACATGTGGTGAAGGCTTACTCTCTCTGTGGTGCAAGGGTTTGCTCAAGAACACTGTTGCTCCAGATAAGGAGGTGAGGTAGAACTATCTCAGCTAGTTCCTCTCAAGAGACCCTCCACCTTACTGTGCCCTCCGTCACCACCATCCAGACTCCCCTCACTCAGACACCGGGCCCTGGACCCTGGAGTACTATAGAGAATTTCTCAAATACCTGCACATGATGTGTTTTGTTCATTATGTGCAGGAAATGTGTTGTCTTATTAGTGTGTCAGTGTGTATGCATGTGTGCCTGTGTGTGTGTGTGTGTGTGTGTGTGTGTGTGTGTGGGTGGGTTTTGATGTCACCGAATGCGACTCAGATGTTTTGTGAAGTTTTTGCTTTACCTGACTTTTGTAATGCGTTTGTCTATTTCATGTGGACATTTTAATCAGTGGTACTTGTGTTTGTATGCGTGTTGTGCTGGGTGTCTCTTCCTCAGCGACTGCCGAGGTTCCACACCCAAAAGCTCACCCAGAGCTCTATGCCAAACCATGCTGTGCCATAATGCCTTTTTATTCCTTGTATTTTGGCCTCTCTCTCACTTTCGCTAGCTAAATGTAGAATTTGCCCTGCTGCAGAACTCTTGCGCTATAACTTGTGTTTGACCTCAGACGTTACTGTAAAGGCACTTTAAAAGCTGTAAAAGAGATACTGGAAACCAACAGCTTTATGATATTTTGTTTGAGCTTGGTCACACACTAATGCTGCATGGGGGCTTCATTCCCAGGGTCCTTGACTTAGAACTGAGCTCTACTCCCCAAGGGGAGCATTCAGACTGAAGATATGCACGCCTAGATTTCACACTTATCCACATCCTCAGATACTTCTCCCACTTGCACAGATACTCAAATATCTCTCTCTCTCTTCTCTCTCTCTCTCTCTCTCTCTCTCTCTCTCTCTCTCTCTCTCTCTCTCTCTCTCTCTCTCTTTCTCTCCCTCTCCTCCTCCCCCCATTATTATAGCTTATACACATATCCTTCAAATGGAAAATAGGTTTTGGTTAAGATCTTGCCTGTCTACTTCTGTTACTGGTTTGTCGACTGCAAATAAGTTCACGTTTGGCAAACCAACCCCTCTACTTAACAATAGATGAAGAACTGAAATGGGATTTGGACATCTGAAGGTCTCCACCACCGACTGATTTCACGTGACTTCTCCTCACAGGCTGACACGTCTTCTACTTCAGCTGTAGAGTTGGTGTGCCAGTAAAATGTGGCACACACATCTCCCCCCTCTATCTCCTACTTCAGAGGAACAGAGAGGCTGATCGCACGCTCCTCGACTATCACCATATTATTAATCTTAGGCTTTCACATTATACAGGATCATACAGCAAACATGAAATATACCCACTGTGTCGAACACTTAATTAAATATTGATTGCAGACTTATATGAATTTACCACATCAAATCAAGCCCCCAGTTGGAGGGTGGAGGGCCGCCTTTGATACGCTGGCGTTTGAAGTGGAAATGAGGCCAGCGGAGCGGCAGGCATGGCTGCAGAGTACACATTTGTGTGTTATTAATTTATTTATTTTGCTATCAAGTTGTTCTCTCTCAGCGTGAGGCAGGGCTTCATAAGACTCCTTAAATTACATCCTCTGCGCACCGCCACAGCCTTCTCTTCTGACTGGCAATGCGACATCACATCTCTTTTTTTTTACAGGGAGGATGCAATATGGCACTTGTCTCAGCTTTCCAACGCTGCAGGTTTCCCTCTTTTTTAAGCATCAAATGTTGATGTTCACAAAACGGAGACGAATTTAGGCTCAAAAAATGCTGTTTATCCTGACAAGCACCATAATGCTTGTTACTAGGCAACCTTTTTGTGTGGAGAAAAATGCATGGCACTTTACGACCTTTGACAGGTTTGTATAGCTCCAAATATGTTGTTAATAATTTAAACAAACTCTGTACAGTCTTTATTGGACGACAACTGGACTGTTTGTAATAAATATATACGTTGACATAACTTGTAGCCTCCTTAGTTCTTTAGTGGGATTTAGGCTTGAGTCACCACCAAGCTGTCACCCTTTGAAACATCTTCTCAAATGATGAAAGCATGCCTTCTCCAAAAGAGCAGTGCAGTGGCTGTTGTTGAAGTATTGGGATTTTTTTTAAGAAGTAGGGCAGATACCTTCTTTGGTGTCAGATATTTTTACATCGCTCACTTTTTTTTTGGAGCCCATTGTTGATGTTTACTCCCTTGGTTGTAGAAAGGTTTAAAGTCAAGGTGATGCAAATGTCTTTTAAACACACTGTCCTACTCAAGCTCCTACAATGACAATACTTAAAGGAGGAATATGAAGAATGTATATGTGACTTATATGGTTTGCCTGAAAAACATTACTGTATGTGCTTTATAGTTTAGTAAAAATAGTACCATCAGACGTTAGTCAAATGTTAAACGCATCACTGGCTAGTAGATTGGATACTTACCGTGTCAATTCAACCTGTGCAGTGATTTAGTGACAGTGATTTAGACTTCAGAAGAGACTGTTGCAGTATTGACTCGGTAATTCCTTAAGGGGACTGCAAGCCATTTCTCTTCATAATCCATTCGTTTGATCAAATTTAATTAAACTCTTGAAGGAAAAGTGAGACAGTTTGTCTGTGAGAAGGATCAATAAATGCAATATTCATCTGACTTAATGACTCATGACAAAACAGTTTAATGTGACGACTGATAGGGTCTGGCCTCCTTCAGTGATGGATGCCCTCTGTGTATACCTGTGGGTACTGAACCCTAGTGTGCACACTGAAGTGTGTAATACTTCTCATGGATGAATGATCACACTGTACATGTACTGTATATCTGCATTATAAATCTGTCATGTTATTCTGTCCCCCCACAGAACATGAAGTATTGTAATCAATGGGGTCTGTCAGAAGACAAATCAGCTCAATGAGAGGCCATTTAGATTTTTTAATCCATATCTTACAGACAAATATCAAATGCACGCCTGCATTCCATTTCAAATGGGGTAATTCTTTTTCTTAATATATAAAGCCATATTTACTCCAGGATTGAGATGAATCACCGTTTATAAAGCTACTACAATATGTATTAGTCCTTCACACACAGTGCAGGGAGACGCAGTTGGACTCTAGAAAGTCAAATGGAGGGGAGTAGGGTTATGGGTCCACCATGTCCACAAGCATCTTTCTGCTCAGACCCATGACGTAGCGCATCCAGCTGTAGTAGTGTGAGATGCGCGTGTACACACCGTACTTGCCCTGCTTGGCACACTCCTCGCCCCAGCTCACGATGCCCGTCAGGAACCAGGTCTCCCGGTAGCGCATGGTGTGGGGGCCCCCGCTGTCGCCCTGGCATGCGTCCCTGGCCATGTGAGAGTAGCCGGAGCAGAACATGAAGTAGGTGATGCGGTCGCTGCTGCTTTCCTTGCACTGCGTGCGCTCCACATAGGGCAGCTCCACCTTCTGCAGCCGGCTGGACGTCTGGCCCTGGTAGCGCATGCGGCCCCAGCCACTGACCGTGGCCTCGTCCCCAGAGCGGAGCAGGGACTCCGTGAAGGTCTTGGGCCCCAGGCAGATGGGCCGGGCATACTGGGAGAATTTGATGGGGGTGGCCAGACGCAGCAGCGCCACGTCGTGGTTATAGGCGTTCTGAGCCGGCGCGTAGAGAGGGTGGACGTGGCGCTTGGACACTTCCAGGTCCTGTTCGTGTCCCTCAGACCTGTGGACATCATGCTCACCTGAGGATTAAAGCACACAAAACACCACCCATAAGCTATCCACCACTTCTGCCAGGCTAAATTAGTGGTCTGTGGTCTTTGTGCAGCCCCAAATCTGAGAGGGCGGTGGGTGCCAGCTGGGGGGGAAGTGTCATGGTGAGGGTCATAGGGTGTCTCATCTTACCCACTCTGACAAAGAACGATCGCTCCGGTGCGTCCACCAGACAGTGAGCAGCAGTGACCACCCACTCCTCCCCCACGATGGAGCCCCCGCAGAATACCGCCCCCGTGGAGCGCATCACCAGCGCCACCTCAGGAAGACATCAAATCAGACGAAATCATCACCATGTCTGCAGACACTTCCAAAATATAATGTATGGCAGCTGCTCTTTTACATCTATGAATGTCATGTATCTGCAAACTGAAGTTGGCTTTGAATTATTTAAATTGCCATATAGTTTTATTATATTAGTTCAGTCATCATAAACTAAATTATGAAAATAATAATAACTCATGATGTATTAATTAGCTATAAAGCTTATTACTAGGTATTCAATATTATTACATTCTACTATGTCATTTCAGGCTTCCGAGTAATGCACAGCTTGTCATGTTGTCATGCTGCAATGACCTTACTTGGACCTTTTTACTGGACATAGCCATAGACATTTAGTCTAATTAGCTAACCAATGACCTTACTTGGACCTTTTTACATAGCCAGTCTAATTAGCTAACCAATGGGATTATTTTTAGGATTACGAGTAAGTAGTAGCTGTACATATGGTTATTGTAGTGAATTGGAAATAAGTAAACGTGAAGAATAATATCCTTACCTGCCATGGAATCTCCCCAGGTGTGACCTCTTCCCCACCAACAATGCGCAAATGATTGTTCTTGCCGGTAGAGGAGTCGTCGGTGTTGGTCATGGGTGGCTGGGTGTCCGTAGGAGCTGGTGTGGTGTTGGTGATGGGTGGCTGGGTCTCCGGTCGTGCTGTTGCGGGCTGCTGACTCTGGTGCACCCACTTGGGTAACTTGCTGTGCGAGGGCACCAGTCTGCCAGAGATGGGGAAGACGTTGGTGGCCGTGATAGTGATGGTGTCCGTGGTGGTGATGGTGTCCGTGGTGCTGTTGAGAGGACTTGAGAGAGTGGTGTTGGTGGTGTTGGTGGAGTTGGTGGAGTTGGTCTGCAGTGTTCGCACCGCACCACTCAGACGGACAACCCTCTTGTCATAGCCACATGGCCAATCTCCTGGAGTGCACACACAACAAGTAGATTATTATGTTTTCTAGTGATTTTACACTATGCACAGCATTGGGCATAGGTACGCATAACACATAAACACACTGGAATTTATGATGAATATATATCCATATACTAGTGCTATAACAGAGAATGTGAGCTTGAGTCACTATGCAAACAAATAAGTTTTGTCTGACAGCTAGTTAAGGGATAAATGCGTCACCCTCTGGCTCACAGGTCACCCCGTCCTCGGCCAGCTTGTAGCCAGTAGCGCAGTGGCACTCCGCTCCATGCCTTCCCACCACGTCACAGAAGTGCATGCAGCCGCCATTGTCCACATCACACTGCCTGGCCAGCTCTGGACAAACACAAAACATATACCGGTAGGTAGAAACAAACAGCTTCACCCGGTGACATTTTGTTAACCTTCCCTTTTCAGGATGTTCATTTTAGAATTTTAATGACAGACCATAATACAGACAAGTTTGCAAACTTTTTGAGAGTGAGACCACTTTTGAGAGTAGAGTTGAACACAACTCTAAAACCATATTCTGATGGAGAAGGTCACATTTCCTGTATATGTGTGTAACAGACTGTAAATGACCGTAACAAAAACAACATATGAAAATCATGCTTATTTATTCATGCCTGACCGGACTCACCAATCTCACAGTCACTCCCAACGTAACCTGTCCTACATTTACAAATATATGCCCCCATCTGGTCCTCACAGGACCCTCCATTCTTGCACGGAGATGGTTTACACTGGTCTCCATCTGAAAGACAATCCACCGTTCACCTCCAACTCTTTTAGCACACACAAGCAGACTTGTAGCCAGCGCCCAAACTCATTATTCTACTCTGCTGAAGCACACACTGTGATGAGTCCCTCTGTTTGAGTAAACATGCTTAAATGGCTCATTGTATTGAATTCACTTACATGAGTTACAGTGCACAATATTGCAATGTATTGAATTGTGCATTTTAACTATTATTTGTTTAGAAAACTGAGGTGTATGAATGAAAAAGATTAAAACACCTGCTGAATTAGACATATATACAAGTAATATACCTGAGATATTCACCCACACAAGCACAAAACTGGCTGAGTTTAAGTCAACAGCTTAGGCAATGATTAAACACAAGCCTACCTAAGTAGCTCTGCCAAAAGACCATCTGGAAAAAAAGAAAAAACATTATGAAATGCAGCATAATTCCTTTATGTTCCTGGGCAGTCCCAAGGTTCTTACAGTCCTGGGCAGTCCCAAGGTTCTTACAGTCCTGGGCTTTCCATCTCATTAACTGACCGTCTTCTCGTCATTCTCAAAGACCTCTCTGGCCTCCTCCAGGTCACAGACTTCTTCAATGCACTCGCGTTCTATGTTGCCTTCCATAAACTCCTCAAAAAAGCCTGAGTTGTGCCGCTTCTGCCTCCGAAGCACACCACTAGCCTCTGGTCTGGAGCGGAACAGTCCTGCGGTGTATGCTGGCGGCAGCTCCTGTAGGAGCACAGCACCAATGAGGAGCAGGGGGAAAGCGGCCATTCCTGATAGTTGACATCAGATATGGACAGTTTGGGAATCACTTGACCCGATGCTCCAAAGTACAACTGTCTGTTTACAATAAGCCAGGATGACTCAGGACGCCCTCAGCAATCTATGTTTGTGTAGACACAGATGAGTGTTCTCTGTGTGGGACTTCCAGATTGATCAGAACCAATCAAATGGCCTCACTGCCAGAAATATCACTGTGGACAAATTTAAAGCCAGTTGTTTTTGTTACCATGCGTCCTGCTGGCAGTACTTATCTTCAGATTTGATCTCATTATCCATCTTCAGATTTGATCTCATTATCCATCTTCATCGTTTTATCCCAAACTTGTACAAGCAATCTATGATGAAGTATTTATCCACATGTTTATGATGCCATATCAATGTCTGTATTATGGGCATTTTATAGGCATATACTGTATCATACGTAATAGTATTAAATATGATACTGTATTGTATATATTACACACACTCCTTTTTCCTCTTAACTAAAATGGGGATTGGAAAACTGGAGGAATGGAAATAATTCAGTAACTCAATTCAAGATGCCAAGACTGTTTGATAGTAGTTCATAATGTTTATGTGATTACACTCGGATCCTCTAGGTGGCACACCTGCCCCAATAAACAGATTTAAATCAATGTTTGGAAGATAAAACTGGAGAGATTTCACAGCCGTGACAAATCATCTTGGTGTTTGAACTAGTATCATTATTTACAATAACAAAACGTCCCCTTAGAATTATAAGGTTCTATCTGACATTTTTGTCAAAATTGAGTTATTTCCATATTCTTATTCTGTGACACCTTAAGAAGATGAGGTGAGGTGTTTCTTGTAGTTGTATACATTTTTGGACATTATATCTAAACAGGTTTTTTCCGCTTATCAGTATGACTATGGAATTCTAAAACTTTGAAGCTCAATATCTCAGAACTACTCAGAACGTAGATAGAACCTTATAATTCTAAGGGGACGAAAAGGGGAAAACGTGATCCATACATGAATATCTAGAACAGCCACTGTGCCTTGGGGAGTCAACACCATGCAATTTCATGAGACTTTCCTTGAGGTATAATGTTCTGGTGTTATTGCATTATCCACACAAAATATTCCTTGAGTGTTGAATCACTTTGTTATTTTCATGTCCTTTTTTTAGTCTTATTTATCTGGTGGGTAGAAGTATTAAATTATGGGAGGCCAATCATACCCAAGAAGGAAATATACCCAGAAGCATTCAAGGTCAACACAGTGCGTTCAAGGTCAACAAACTTTTTTTGAGGCTTATGTGGGATTAGACAGAGAGGGAATGCAGAGAGTAATGGGAATAGAGTGTGCTCCCCTCTCAGCTCTGGAGGGCAATCAGTGGGGATGCTCCCTGCCTCAGTGGCTTCCTGTTCTATTCCCATTCCCCACTCAGTCAATCAGAGCCCTCTCCAGTCCCCACACCGCACGAGCTTCACCAAAGTAATGAAGGCGTCAGCCTGAGGGATGGAGAGATGGTTATCTCTCTCTGTCTCTCTGTCTCTCTCTCTCTCTGTCTCTCTCTCTGTGTCAGGTCTCTTACTATCATCAGTCGCTTCTCCAGTGTCCAGCAGTGACAGGGCGGTGGGGATGGCGCTGACTCAGCAGGCCTTAGGGCGTCTCCGCGCCCCTCAGCTCCTCTTTCATTATTCTTGGTCGGCAGCCCAGCCATCCCTCTCCCCCTCTTCCCCACACCCCCTCCACCTCCACCCCACGGCTGGAGCGGCCTCTCTCCTCCCTCTGCCTCCCCTTGCCTCTCTCCCCGCACCCCAAGGAGTCCCCTGGCAGCTCCCGCGGAGTCGTGTATCGACCGCAGGCATTTATATTTCATTGGGTCATTACTCTGATGAATTATTCACCCTTAAGTAATTAACACTG
The DNA here is from genome assembly GCF_017589495.1 of Alosa alosa. NCBI lineage: Eukaryota > Metazoa > Chordata > Actinopteri > Clupeiformes > Clupeidae > Alosa > Alosa alosa. The sequence goes on from NC_063209.1 coordinate 3,375,245, forward strand.
CTTTCCCCTTCGACTCAGAGAGCCTATAGTGCCGCGGAGACGGCTACAATAACAAAATGTTGAGGCCCTTTCCAATTCCACGAGGGGCTGTGGGTGACAGCCACTTTGAGAGAGCGTCTGTGATTGACAATATTCCCTTACACAGCACCCAGTACAGGCAGACAAACCGGCTGGAGGGTCCATGTTGAAAGTTTGTGTTGTCTATAGCAGAGTCTCAAAGTGTCCGGTGTAGCCCAGAGGATTTTGTTTATATTTTAGCAGGCTGTACTAGAGATCTTAGTCAGATAAGGGAACCTTACTTGTGCAGCTAAAATCTAATGTCTGGTATACACCACCATGAAGGTGAAGAGGGGGGAGGGAAAACTAGTCCCTGCAGTCGATATATGAGCTGTCTGTTTTAACCACATTGTTTTAACCACATTGATTGAGAAAAAATGGAAAAAATGAAAAAAAGAGAAAAAAATCTGCATCTTGTTTCATTTCAAAACATTGTCATTGTCACTCAAGTATTTATCCTCACCACTGTCACTGTCTTTTTAATATTGGTGTACATCTCCTCAGAGCCTTCACACCTGCAAAGTTGCATGAATGGTAAGTTGTAACTCTTGCAAAAACACCTTATACTGCATTGGCTGGCAAGACAACAACACACAAGTTCCATAACAGCCTCTGGTGCTGGTGGAAGTTTTGACAGAACAGAAGCCCATTGCCCATCAACAATTTGTCTCCATCCCAGTGATAGTGAGTCAAGAATCTTTGGAGCAGGCACTGTATCTTGTGCCCAAACATTTGCTTGCCTGTGTGCTCTCAGAATTTCAATTTCAATTTAATTTCAGTTATAGAGCGTCAAAACATTACACATGTCTCATGGCGCTTACAGAGTGTTAAACATTCGAACAGAGCCCTTGAGTAACAGGGGCGAGGAAAAACTCCCAAAAATTCGAGAAACATATAGGATGAAACCTCAAGCAGATCCACGACTCAAGGGCCTGACCCTTCTGCCTGGGGTCAGTTACAGGACAGTAAGGTCTATATACAGAGAATAGAACATGGTATTTAGAGCCACCGGAGGTATACATCCCAACTTGCAAAAAGTCATTTCAGGGAGGCATCACGAAACCCCCCCCCCCCCAAAAAAAAACATTATGTAGATTTGGTAGTTTGGTCTTTTCATGTAGCCTTGGCAACTAGCCATCTAGTAGGCTATAGGCCTGAATAATATGCACATGAATTGACACTTGTTAAACTCACCTCAACATGTCTTTTGCAATCATTTAACCCGATGTGGGCAATGCTAAAGTCACTGTTTACAAACAGTGCAGCGTGCAAGACTAGGTCCATCATTATGTTTTACTCTTATGAGACAAGGGTAGCCTACACTTTGAAATGGGTCTTACATTTTCCTTTTTTTGAGGCTGACTCTACCATGACGCTCCTGTTTCTACTGAACTGATTAATTAAGTTCGGGAGAAAAGACATAAAAGCCCGCCTACACTGAAAACTGATTGGTTGATTTAGCGAAACAGGCCAATCAGGATGCTCTCTGTCTTGGATGCGCTCAGACACACACGCACCACCCCTCTCTCTCTCTCCCCTCGTGTGCGCGCTACACTCAGATGCACACGCGGTCTCGCATGCGCGCTCTTGATCGCTCACTCTAGATTCCGGGAGATTTTATCTAATTTGCGGGCGTCAGGGAGCCGCTATCAATATGCGGGAGACTCCCGGAGACTTGGGATGTCTGTATATGTTACAAAGTGGTTGTATGGTTACATAACCAGTATGATAATGCATGAATCCTATTTAGTGTTAAGTTCAAATAGTCCAGTGTAGGGGATGAATTGTCCATAGGAATTAGGAGTCGTCATTGGGCAAATAGTGGGTTGCTAGGCTGCGCGGGCAGAAATCCGAGCATGGGGACAGCAATAGGCGATGGTAGGGCAATCATAGGGATGGGATTTCCCTAGTTCCCAAGTTTTTCCACTCCCTGGTTGGGTTTTAGAGTTTTAAACATGTTCCACCGAAGGGCTTTAGCTGTTTGAAAACCATGTTTTGAGGAGCTGACACATACATTTCTCACATCCAGCTAACACGTCTGGAGATGGATGAGGACCTACTACAAGCCTACAAAGTGTTTTAATGACACCATCATGACTTGATTGACTTGAAACAGAAACCTTTCCTTTCCCACGGGATAAACAGTAAATGGCGGGACAAACGGTTGACTTTCAATTTCCTGATAGGATAGGATACAATAGGATACCCGATAGGTCTACCGACTCTATACATGATGTGATTGGCCTGCTACACTACCCTGACTGCATTACATTTGCTGCCGCTGGGGTGCGTCAAGATTTCTAGGCTGTATCTTTTGTCGACGTTCTCCAGTGCCCATGATAATGAGACTGTCTTTGTTGATGTCTGGTACCCTGCGAAGGGCAAGCACCAAGACATCTGTGTGACATGTAGATATATGGGGTTTTGCCAAAATGACGTACTGTTACTGCCACCTTTGTGTGTGTGAACTGTGACTGGTAGTTTACATAGTTCAACAGCTTTATGACCAAGGTAGAGGATGAGGTTGGCTTTGGTTTCCTTCGATCCCAGGAAAGCTTTTAAGTCTTTGATTGGTGTAGAGTCTTGTATTTTGTATCCCTTATCATGTGCTTTTCCCATTGTATGGACCTGTCTCGTCTTGTCTTTTATGGAGTTTGTGATGGTATAGTTGTTATAAGTATATGTCATTGTAGCCTGTTACTTTCAACATTTTCAAAGAAGTAAGAAGTATTCTGCCAGATCTTGGCAACAGTTTATGTCACTTTTCCTGACAACCATCTCCTGCACAACTCAGCCATGCCATCTATTAAGATGCTATCCAATGTGTGTGTTAATTGCACTGAGCTACTCTCTGTAGATTGTACAGAGAATGCTGTTTCTGAAACCAGTCACAATTCATGGATGAAGGCAGACTTAGCTGTAGTGGGCAGCATTAGGCTTGCATATAATCAACAAATTCATATGTTCCCACAATTTCCTGCAAGTCCTGTTAACAGAATTATTGAAGACCAAAGAGCTCATTGTGGACTTCAGGAAGACTAAAGCTAGCACACACACACCCATTCTCATCAATGGGACTGAAGTGGAGTGTATCACCAGCTTCAGATTTCTGGGTGTCCACATCTCTTGGACCTCTCTTGGACCTCTACCCTGATCAAGAAGGCTTTCCAGCAACTCTTCTATCTGAGGAGGCTAAAGAAGGTCCACCAGCCTCCTCAGATCCTGGTGAACTTCTACCCCTGCACCATCAAGCGTATCCTTACCAACTGTGTCACAGTTTGGTATGGCAACTGCTCTACCCACAACCGAAAAGCACTGCAGAGGGTGGTGAAAACTGCCCAACGCATTCCTCACTCCCCTCCATTGAGGCCATCCAGGGCTAGTGATGCTTGCATAAGGCGCACAGCAGGTTCAGAGGAAGCTTCTTTCCTGCAGCTGAAGTCTGGCTCTCCATCCCAATGACAACCAACCAACTAAGCCCCCCACCCCTGTCCAATGCCTTTACTCTAAACCTCTCTACTTTATATAAATCAACTGTATACTACTGTCTACACTGCACTATATTTCTTGACCTGTCTATTCACCACCTGTCTATACTTTGTATATCACATTGCACTTTTCTCCTTTTTTGCACTTCTGGTTAGACGCAAACCACATTTCGTTGTCTTCATACTTGTACTCTGCAATGACAATAAAGTTGAATCTAATCTACTCTAATCGAATCTATTGGGGTGAGTGCAGAACATTACTTTTAATTAAAATGATTATTAGGTTATGTGAAGGAAACTTTTAAATCAGTCAATGTGTTTTTCCGGGTATGCCAATAAATAGCATAATGATGGTTACACCCATCACTGGTTGATAATCATGACATCTCATGTCACCCATGGTCATATTTATTACCTAAGTCATTCAATTTTATTAGAAAATGTATGTATATAATGATAATACCTAAAATGTTTAAAAAGGCGATTATTTGCCATTTTTGGTGATATATCCGCCATCTTAGATTTTGGACCTGTGCAGTCCGGGAAAAAATTGGAAACAGGTAGTTCAAAAAATTGGAAACAGGTAGATTCAAAAATCTATATGAAATGTTCCAAACACCTTTTTTTGCTACAGTACATATCGCCCTGCACTAGGAGGTGGGGGAGGGGGGTAACCATCCCGTCGGCGGGACACTGAAAATTATGTGTTAAGCAAGCTGAGAGGTTAATGACGATCCATCATATCTTTTACACAGAATATGAGCTTTCACCCTCTGGCAGACGCTGAAGAATCCCCACTGTAAACTCAACCGCTTCAAAAGCTAATTTGTGCCTACCTCAATCAAACTGTTAAATAATGCTGCTTGAGGCTGTAGGGGCCTAGTGTTTATTATGGGGTGTGTGCAATATGTGTCACATGCTCTACCAAGGGGTGGTACTTGTGCAATGGAATGACACTGTTATGTGCAATGCACTAATATGGTTGACACAGCATGTGTTGTGCTGTCTTTGTCTGTATGTTTATATTGCCCATGTTGTTTTTCTGCTGTTTTGTGTTTTATTGTACTGTGTGAGCAAAATATGGCTCCAAGATTTAAAAAAAAATCTCCTATGGGACAAGAAAGTATATTCGTTTCGTATTGTATCGTATCGTAATGTGGTGGAAACTACAGGGAGATCTCTATCTAAGAATACTCACACATATTATCTTGTGAAGTAGTGCAGACCATCATCTTTGATGCGAGGGCTATAGGCCTACACTGCCCAGCAGGAGGGGCACCTCCATGCTAGAAGTTGACTTTAGTGCCCTGGGGCCATATTCACAAAGCCTTTTATCTTACCACTAGGAGTACTCCTAAATCGCACAAAAAGATTTTAGCTAGGAGTTTTCTCTTAAAAGTTATTCACAAAGCCTTTCAGACCTACTCTTAGGCCTAGTCCACACGTACCAAACCGATCTTTTTTCCCTCCGTCTTCCCTGGAACCGTATCAAGAATATTTGCGTCCAAACGGATCCATCTCAACACGTCTCAACACGTTACTTCATATCCCAGGCCTATAGGTGGCAATGTTTCTTTACAGAAATTGACCAAATCTTGCGCTGTAGGCTATCAGAGCCCGTCTACGGAGAGGCTATACAAACAGACAGAATAGGCTACGACGAAATGGCTAGTGCAAGGAAAACAGAATGGTTTGTGTGGACTTATAGTGAACTGTCAACTGTAGTCAACTGTAAAACTAATAAACTTAATTTTTACGGTTTGTGAAGGGTGCAGTCCCGTCCTTTATTTGGCTAACGCAGGTAATAAATAATCTCCTTTACTTTCTTTGGTTATAGGATAGTCTGCGATTCACATTAGTTTTGGTTATCACTGCAAATGCAAAGGCTAGGCGTACCCAAGTTCTAGGCCATTTCGTCGCCACATTTATAATATTGCTATAATACTTGTAACAGTCGATACTTTTGCTTGCATCAAATCACGCATTCGCATTTAGTGCGCATCTAGGCTTAACATGAGTTCTAAGCGTCTTTGTATGCTCATATCTGACTTCACTATGAATTGCATTTATTTAAGACATGTAAAATAAATTCATGACACCGGCACTACGCACAAATTAATGCAAAATTACACCGCACTTCCCTTAATAACTTAAGTTCTCTCGCGTCACTGACAGTAGCTAGAATGCATAAAAAAACACAGGGAAAAACAGTGTTCAGTCCATCAAGTCATAAGCTATCGGCGCTGCGCAGCATCAGTGATATTTATCCTACGGAGTGTAATCGTAGGTAATATCATGTATGAAAACTATTGTTAGGCAATAGGCTATAAGTGTCAAGTCCAGGGCAATGATAGGCAAGTAGGATGTGCTGTTTCGCTGTCCAAACGAATTCAAAAGGGCTACGGTTTCAGATTTTTCCACTCTGGGACCAGGTTTCAAAAAAGTACGGTTTCGAGCAGTGCGTTTACAGGATTCGTTTGGACGCTCGGCCAAGACGAAGCAAAACCTCTGCGTTTAACCCAAAAAGCGTCTCCGTGTGGACGGGCCCTTAGTAAGGAAAAATGACAACTCCTAAACTAGGAGTGAGTCTTCGTTGCTATGGATGACGTCATTACTCATGCACGAGCTTGACTGAAGTGGCCACCTTGATTGGCTGATGATTGTAACGCGGGAATGATTCCAAACACCTCCCTTTCCATGATGAGTGACAGGTGACAGGTCTGAGAATGCGTGCGCTACACAAGGACGGAAGATGATGAATAACTGAATAAAAAGGCCTAGCCTAAATGAATGAAAAGTAGGCCTAAGGCAAAACAAATAGCCTAGTAGCCTAATGAAACATACGGATTGATGCAGTATCTTTGCAACATTATTAAATTAATCTGTCACCATATGCCTACGTTTGCAAAGAGGAGAACATTTTAATTTGATTCACAATGAAACGTTACATTTAATTTACATGTTGACAATGGGTAGTTTTGGTTGCGTTATTGCATCCCTTTTACAATGCGAAATTGTTCCCTCATGATTGGAAGCTCCTGTAGCCGCATACGCATTTCAAAACATCACAACGTGAAATGCCACAAAAAGCTGTTTGTGAATAGGTCTTAGTGAGTTAGGAGTCCTCTTGACTTCTTTTAAGCTGTCCCAGACTTAGGTGCTACTTTTACGTCTAAATTGCTTCGTGAATTACTTTTAGTGAAAAAAATTAGGAGTCGTAAAGTTAGGAGTGACACGCCCATTATTTTGAGTTGCTCCTAAATTCGCCACTTAGGAGCTACTTTTCGCCTTAAAATTCTTTGTGAATACGGCCCCTGACCTCTATGTGTTTGTGTATTTATGTTAGCGAGAGAGAGAGTATGTTGCATGAGTAAGCTTTCACTCACGAGTCAGCTTTCGCTCAGAGCCAAGGCACGGCAACAGCTCTTATCAGCAAAGCTCTTCTCTAATCTCTTCTCTTTACTTTGTGTGTCTTTGGGGGAGCCTGGCATCTCTGGAAGACTCACCTGGCTCTCGTGAGGATGGCATGAGTCAGCTTCCACCTCCCTGACCTCCGACCCACTTTACACCTACTTTTTGTTGGTGAGGGGGCGCGCTAGTTTACTGGAGAGCTAAGGCCAAGTTGGCTTGCCACTCTAAAGTATTTTGACAGCAATGTCATGAGATAAAGGGCTTACAAAGAAATGGCTGGGCTCTGATAGGGTATATACTTTTATGTGTGCTGACAGTTGTAAGCCGCTTTCATTGCTTACATGCTTATGATGTAGCATGATTTGGTGTTCATATCATCCATATGGTTTTCTTCTACAGTTTTGTTAATCTAGGTTTCATAAACTCTATTTGTCAATGTGTTTGTGTGTGTGTGTGTGTGTGTGTGTGTGTGTGTGTGTGTGTGTGTGTGTGTGTGTGTGTGTGTGTGTGCGTGCGTGCGTGCGTGCGTGCGCGTGCGTGTGCGTCGTGTGTGTGGTGTGTGTTTGTTGTGTGTGTGTGTGTGTGTGAGAGAGAGAGAGAGACAGTCAGTGCATGACATCTCAGTCAGCGTGTTCCTGTCAAGCTGGTTCCGGGCGTGTATACAAGATGTGCGAGGGTGAAAGCAGAGGAAGCACAGTCTCTCTGTGCGGCCTCGTTCAGCTTTAACTGAGCTACCTGGTTTGTTTAGCTGGGATTACAGCACTGGTTGGCTGCATGCACCCTGTAAGTTTTCATGCACTAAGCTCCTTGCGTGAAGAGGCCCAGCCAAATGTGCTTTCATAACCTGAAGTGACCTGCCAGTACGCATTCCGACAGAGTGTGTCTGCTAGAAAAATAACAATGAGCATAACCATATTTTTATATTTCATATGAATTAAAATGTATGTATATTCCGCTTTAATGAGATACTCATTTCAGCTTCTATCAATCTGCTTCACACTCCATAATTCATAATGTTTGGGGAATAGGCAGGAACTGAACAAACTGTCTCATAGTGAAATGATATGTAGCTGGTGTATTTTGATGCTCCTTACGTGTTAAAAATACCTCTCTGATTCCTGGCATTTGCTTAGGTGTGTTTGGTGGGCCGGTCCTGTCAAGCTACTTCTCTCATTGGCAAAGCTGCCTAATTGCTCTCAGGAGAGGGTGGCAAGGTCAGCCGGAAGACGCCGGAAGAGTCTCTCAAGCAGCAGTGAGGGGACATGCAGATGAGAGGCGGGTTTGGTAGCGGAGGCTATAATTACTTTCCCTCCGCTTTGAAAGTGAATAATTTTGTAGGAGAGAGAGAAATTATGAAAATGTTAAAAGGGAGGTGGCAAAAATAAGTAGCCGAAAAAACATACCCAGAATAGCGCGCTGTCTCAAAGGAACCTTGACACCATCCAAGCACCTGACTTCCTCTTTCTGTCTCTTTCTATCTATCCACAGGATCTAACTCTGTCTCTATTTAGATAAGTGAGTTACAAGTGATTCACTCTGTGAGAAAAGTTTTCAGTCATGATGGCAAAGTCTGATGTCCTGTTATTAAGTTTAGCTTATGTTTATATTGTTGTGAGTATATGTGAGGGCCACAGCTTAGATGGACACAGTAGAGACATTCATGAATTAAAGCCTAATTACAAAGAAACTAATCAGCCGCCCTGGACCTCTGGCATACTAATTCAAGGTAAACCTGCTGACAGCACTGTTACTCAGTTACAATGTTAGCAAAGATATTACAGCTTAAAGATAATGATCCACCAGAGCTGTTAGAATGGTGGGTGAGTAGCGCCCATTCACTCTGAGCTTTGCCAGTGTTGTTAGCCCCCCTTGACTGATCCTCAGCAGCAGGGACGGATCAAGGCTTGTGCCAAGTGTGCACATGCACAGGGGCCCTCAGCCAATGGGGGCCCTCAGATTAAAAAAAAAATTGCCATGAATTTAGACTAGATTATGCCCGGTGCTTCTGTCTGTTAATTTGCGGCACAACTGAATGGTATTATGGAACCGCGGACCGAAAGAAAAATAAAAAATAAATGTTTTCCTGATCAATAAATACTTCTTAATTCATAAAATATAGAGGCATAACATTAGGTGGAAGTGGTAGGCTATGAGTGCTCATTCAATGTGTATGCGTGTTTGCGAAAGTGAAACTGACACCGAACCACTCGTGGGTAGGTGAATGAAGTGGATTCCTGCAATGTTCATGAAAACAGCATAGGGATTGGATAGCCTAATAAATCGCGACTTGTTGTAGGCCTAACAGTAGCTTATATCGTAGCAAATAGCCTATGGCGATGCCGATGACAGATAGGCCTACACTTATTTCACTCGTCTCACTGTGCTGGAGTGAGCGCATAATGTGGGCTGTTGCGCTAAGAAATTAATTAGGGAGATGATCTGCATCTCCATTTACCAAACGCTATAGTTTTGCTAACATGTCCACTGTTAACGTGAAATATGTCTCCATGCATGTAGTGTCAAGCAGCAGTGAAGGGAAAACCTTATCATGCAGGTAGCCAATGTTCACGTTGACCTGAGTCAGACAGAAAACGGGCCCTGCTTGCTCTGTTTGTTTGCCCCTTCCAAACTGCGTTAAAAGGGTATATTTAACAGCCAGAATTTCGAAAATTTTCCGGGGAGACACCCCCAACCCCCGTAATCTGATCAGCACCACCTCTCACAAAATACTATCCAGCGTCCCTGCTACCGATCCGTCAGAAATATGACAACTGTTGTCCGGTCCGTTTAGTGAAAAATAAACGTCGCGGTCGGGGGGGGGGCTTTTTTGATATTGTGCACAGGGGCCTATATTTGTTTAATCCGTCCCTGCTCAGCAGAGAGAGATGTAGACCTCTACAAATGTCTCTCAAAACAATACCCCTACATGACCACACTTTCAGCTCATAAGGGATGGTTTGTGCAGTGTTTTTGAACAGTTTGTATTTGTATCAGGCAAGTGCACTTTCAAGGGCCTCTGGCATACGAAAATTAAAGCGTCGCTCACTTGACTTGAATATGGAGCAGTGGAGGGCTCTCGAGTGAATCGCTCTCAGATATGTCTTTCATGCACCTGAGCCATCTTCTTCTCCTCACACAGCGCCCCGAGCGGCCATCAGCTGAGCCTAGTGGAGCAGCCTGGGCCACACTGCTGGATGGCAGCTCCTCCTCCTCATCCCCCTCCTCTTCCTCCTTTTCCTCATCCCCCTCCTCTTCCTCCTCTTCCTCCCCCTCCTCTGTCAGGCCCAGTGTCGGCCCAGACTATACGCAGACCTCAAGTTGTTGTGATGATTCCTGTATAGGACATGCACTGTTGTTGATATGGGCGGTCAGTATGGACTTACTGTTTGTTTGTGTGTTTGTTTGTTTATTTGTTTGTTTGTGTGTTTGTTTGTGTGTTTGTGTGTTTGTTTGCTGCTTCTTTTCTCTGCTTGCGTAAGTGCATGATTGGGTGTGCGTTACATGAGTAAGAGAACTGATGGGTGGGCTCTGGAGTCTGCCTTACAGACTGATTGCCTCCACTGGCTTTGCGCTGTTATAACAACCACATCTGCTGGCATCTCTCCATAAATAAAAGAAGATTAAAAATGAATTTGACTCTGCAATGCTATTCCCCGAAAGCGATTTCACAGAGACTTCCCTCACACTCTACCAGGAACCTGTACACCCAGTTATATCCAATCCCATTTCTGCTGATATGATCAGAGAGAGTATTAAATGAATTAATTTGACAAAAAAAACATAAGAATTAATAGTGACTATCAGTATAAAGTGTAAAGGCAGCTTAAGTGAAACTGAATCAATTCTGCTGAATGATATTGACACTAATAATGACTGTGATATAGTCAGACACTGAGTAAAGGATTCTAGTGCATCATACACACTGCTATTAACTGACCAATCAATCGCTGGCAGTCCGACTTCAGATCAATTCATGATGCAACTCAAATGTGCAATTCACAATGGAGGCATTGGCTTTCCAAATGAAGCTGACAGGAATCCGTAGATCAGCATCAGCATCTGATTGCCGTGGAAACAACATCAGCAACACCAGAAACAGCTCCAGAGATCTGTGGATCACTCTCTCCTTCCTAACACACGGAGAACAGAGCTGCAGGCTACAAAGGCTTGGCCCCTACGTCTCGGTCCCCTGGATCCAATGTGGTATTTGGAAAAACAGTACCTCTGTTAATTAGCGCAGTCGCTGAGAGAGAGAGGGTAACATTTCACACCCATCCCCCCAACCTCACACACACACACACACACACACACACACTCTCACACACACACACCATTCACCACTACCCTTTCTCTCCTGCTCTCGTCACTCCAGCCTACTGACATTTAAACAATCTGCTTGATATTTAGTCAGGCAAAGACAGCACAATTACAGATATGGTCTTGATGCATTTTTCTGAAGGGAGGAAGAGAGAGACAGAGAGTCAATGCGTATGGACAGTGTTTGTGTGTTCTTGTGTCGTGACTTGAGTTTGTCAGGTCCTCAGAAGTGACTCACACACTGAAGTGGAGGAGTGCACGTGCTCTTCAGTGACGGCATCATCAGAGCAGGCACAGACAACTGGGCTCTCATTTGAGCTGGAGCCGCCAAGCACCCTTTACCGCTTTTACAACACCACCACCAGTGTTGTTGCTGCATGACTTGGCAGAATATGCATGTTAGAGCTTCTTTTATCAATTCAAATCTTTTGTACATTCAACTGCTTATTTGAAATTATAAAACAAGATCACAGATAATAAAAGCAATTGACATATGGCTTCAGATGGTAAATTCAACTACACATACAGTAAACTACATCACTATTGACATATAAAGTTAAATCACACTTCCTGTTTGCTGTAATCATAATTTGTTTTACCACTTCTTAATGTCACACAGCTCTTGTGGTGCCTGTGAGGATGGTGACGGCTTTTAAAAGGAAATGCGGTGAGTAAATGTAACACTAGGGGGAGCAGGATCTTGTTGCATCTGTGTAGGCTGACACAACATTTGTAAAAATATCACAAACACAGACTGAATTGAATACTAAGGTTAGCTTTTTGAATTTGAGTTTTCACTACATTCTGTCGTTTGGCTGGCATTTATCAATTGCATGTCATTTCTCTTTATTTTCCACAGACACAGACACACTCCTGTCTGGATGCACAAGCAGCATCAACTCACATCGGAGCCACTGTTGCTCCTGGACAAGGCTGTCTACAGAGTCTTGGTGTGTAGCCACTGAATGTCAAACATCAACCCACTAAAAGCAGCAAGAGGCAGAGAGAGAGAGAGGGAGACAGAGACTGAGAGGGAGAGAGAGTGTGGATGCTCATGCTTGGGGATATTTCTCTTTTTTTTCATCATTGCTGAGCTCAGATGAACTTGTCTGCTGGAGCCACTCTGTTCACAAACAGTTTTTTTTGCTTTTTTCAGAGGCCACTTTTGTCTGTAACTGTGTGTGTGTGTGTGTGTGTGTGTGTGTGAAATAAAAATAAGCCTAGTTTTTGAACAATAGTAATTTGGTTGTCATCCATTTACTTGTTTTCTTGAAACACCTTTAATGCTTTTTCTGGTATCCAATGTAAACAAATCCTTTCTCTTCACCAAAACATTTCTGTAGCAACCAACTTGCATGTGGTCCTTGGCTTTGACATCTCTACCGTGCAAAGTCACTGTATTCAATTTACTGCCTCTTAAGCCTACTATATTTTTGTACCCTACCCCTGACCAGCGGACAGCAAACGTGTGAACAAGACTGCGACAGAGCGAGGCTGCTGATCCCCTGTGATTTCCTCTCCGAGAGTAAATCACGGCGACCTGACAAAAGAGGCGTGTGCCGCTGTTTAATATCCCCCTGCTTCACAATTTCATCCACACTGACCAAAAGGTCAATAGATCAGCCTTGCGGCCAAAATAAACTGCTCGGTGGTGACACAGTGACCATCTTCAGCTGTGTTAGGTCAGTTGAACTGAGCATAGCTTAGGGAGGTGAAGTAATTGTGATGCCAAGCTGTGCTCTTTGACCTTTGTCAGGACAATAATTTCTATGTGACCCTAGCTTGACCTAAGCCAAGCCTAACCTAAGCCACCATGTCAGGAAGTTTTCAATAAAAGATAGTCATGCTACAAAGAAGTAAAACACTAACACAGCTACGGTAATAGTGATGCCAAGTAATTAGTTGCTCTCAATATTGTTTGGGTTCTATTGATGATCCCCTTGAATCATTTAGAGCCCGACCTTCATTACAGACCAGTTTTGTCACTGGAACCGATTAAGCCTATTGCCTCTCTGGGACGACGATTAACTTACTATGTATCATTTACTGTACAACTCATTTGCAGTAATTGTGGAATTCCTTTCGGGAGAGCTTATTTGAAAACAACGTCCCATGGTGTGCCCCCCGCCCCCGCCCCCCTACACACACACACACCACACCCCATATTTATCTTAGAACAAAAGCCCACTCTAGACTCAAAGCGCATGGAGCGTACCGCTATCAATGCAGTAATGAAAATAATGGAGCTAATATTACTCCCTTATCACCCGGCTCCAGATCGCAGAGCCACAAGCCTGAGTTCTCAAACAGAGGCATCCAGCTGAAACCCCCTGGTGTAACTGCAGATCATAAATCACTCCCATCCCTCTCTCATTCCTGTGCTCCTCTCTGGCCCAGAAAAAAATGTATTTATTTTAAGAACCAACCCTCTCCGACTGGGAACACCAAATCCCAGTGAAATGCGATGTACCTATTTGCACAGGTTGTTATTTCAAAAGCTGGAATGGAATGAAATTTAAGTCTATTCATAGGAATTAGAATTGAATTGGAATCATCTTTCAAGAAAAGTCCAAGTGAAAGACATATTTTTCTTCAATAGGCCCCTCTGGGATGGAACTGGGATGTAGACTCACAGCTACAGCCAGGGACGGATCAAGGCTTGTGCCAAGTGTGCACGTGCACAGGGGCCCTCAGCCAATGGGGGCCCTCAGATTAAAAAAAAAAGATTAAAAAAAAAAATTGGCATGAATTTAGGCTAGATTATGCCCGGTGCTTCTGTCTGTTAATTTGCGGCACAACTGAATGGTATTATGGAACCGCGGCCCGAAAGAAAAATAAAAAATAAATGTTTTCCTGATCAATAAATACTTCTTAATTCATAAAATATAGAGGCATAACATTAGGTGGAAGTGGTAGGCTATGAGTGCTCATTCAATGTGTATGCGTGTTTGCGAAAGTGAAACTGACACTGAACCACTCGTGGGTAGGTGAATGAAGTGGATTCCTGCAATGTTCATGAAAACAGCATAGCGATTGGATAGCCTAATAAATCGCGACTTGTTGTAGGCCTAACAGTAGCTTATATCGTAGCAAATAGCCTATGGCGATGCCGATGACAGATAGGCCTACACTTATTTCACTCGTCTCGCTGTGCTGGAGTGAGCGCATAATGTGGGCTGTTGCGCTAAGAAATTAGTTAGGGAGATGATCTGCATCTCCATTTACCAAACGCTATAGTTTTGCTAACATGTCCACTGTTAACGTGAAATATGTGTCCATGCATGTAGTGTCAAGCAGCAGTGAAGTGAAAACCTTATCATATAGGTAGCCAATGTTCACGTCACCTGAGTCAGACAGAAAACGGGCCCTGCTTGCTCTGTTTGTTTGCCCCTTCCAAACTGCGTTAAAAGGGTATATTTAACAGCCAGAATTTCGAAATTTTCCCGGGGAGACACCCCCGAACCCCCCGTAATACGATCAGCACCACCTCTCACTGCTACCCGTCCGTTAGAAATATGACAACTGTTGTCCGGTCCGTTTAGTGAAAAATAAACGTCGCGGTCAGGGGGAGGGGGGAGGGGGGCTTTTTTGATATTGTGCACAGGGGCCCATATTTGTTTAATCCGTCCCTGGCTACAGCCTCTTCAGTTGCCTCTGCTTCCCCTCACAGGGTCTGCTGAGAGGATGATGCTTCTGACATCACAGCTATCTCAAAGCCTGACCTGTTCATGATCAACTCTTATAAGACAGTGGCTTCCATCAAGCAGTCTGTTTTCTCTAGTTTTGAAGTGTGCTTCATGACCCTGCACTTGAGCAACCTAATAATAACAACTTATCTTTAATCTACATTTGCTATAAGGGCACTTTAAGACCCATGGTCTTAAAGGTCCAGTGAGGTCCAGTACAAGAGCTGCCTTTGCTGAGCTGAAGAGCTGCCTTTGCTGTTGTTAGTAAGTAAATTTAATTTAATTAATATAGCACATTTCCTTCCAAAGTGCCTCACAATAAAATAAAAGACAGAGTTTAAAAGATTGTTCCAACACCAAATTACAACTGATACTTTCAGACAAAAAAAAAAAAAAATACCTCCAGCCAGAAACAGACATACAGTCATAATGCAAATAAGATCTCCATCCAGACAGGAACAGACATACAAACAAATACAATCTCCATCCATAGTTCCCACAGGTTTAATGGCTGTTGAATGCAAGTCTGTAAAGATGAGTTTGGTCTTGAGGAACTGTTCCAGAGGCGCGCGTGGTGCATGGATACTGAAGGCACGTTTACCTTTCTGTGTCCTGGTGTGCTGGAGATGCAGATCTTAGTGATTGTAGGGGTGTTAAGGTTTAACATGTCTGTTCCATAACTTGGAGCAGGGACTGGTCTGTTGTGGGACTGGTCTGCCAGTCATGGTTGGTATAGTCTGTTTCAGGGCAGGCTATCCTCATGATGGTGCTGACTGGCGTCCACATCCCTAAGTTAACCTTCCATTGCTCGTTGATGCCTCCTTCTTTCTCTGCCATCTCTCTGATATTTGACTACTGTTGTCACATGTCATTTTTAATCTGCAAACTACTGTTTCTCTTTCAGCATTGCTTGCTACGCTGATGGCCATGATCATTATTTTGCACCATCATAATTTACGCTTGCATAGACAAGACAATCTATCAAAATACCTAATTCCAATTCTTATTATTTTTCTCCCTCTCACTTTAGACTCTCTGCTGCAAGGTGTTGTGCCCAGTTTCGTGCTGCCCCTTCTATCACTTCCAAACCTCTACAACTACATCACACACAGTTTATCCATCTAAAACTACCCATTATTCTTCTAATATGATCACAAACATCTACTATCTGTTCTATTAATATAAATAATAATATATATAATATTATATATATATATATATATATATATATATATATATATGACTACACAAATATCCACATGATAATTCTATTTACATTCTGGTATACCTTTTTACCTCCCTACCTTTTATCTCCCTCTCTACACTCAGAAAACTGTGTGTATGTCTGTCCTACAAGTGTCCCATGTATGGTAATATGCTGTCCCTCTAGCCATCTCTCTACTGGACTCACCTCAAGCAGATGGGTCACTTCGTCAGACCTGCGTTCAGCTCCTGTTACATGCAAGTTTTTCTTTGCCACCTTGTTTTTTGCTAAAGGAGTTAAGGTCTTGGGCTCAAGTGTGCCCTCATACAGACTTACACTACCTCCAGACCGCTGCGCTCCTCTGACGAACGACGTCTAGCTCTACCACCGGTACGCTCAAGCCAATCCAAACTTTTCTCATCTGTTGTTCCTCGTTGGTGGAACACACTGCCAGTTCCTACAAGGGCAGGGACATCCTTTTCCACTTTCAAAAAACTCCTGAAGACCCAGCTCTTTAGAGAACATCTACTCTCATAGCAACACTTACAACAAGTCTTACTGATCCTAGCACTCACCAGCCGTTTTAAACTGACAAGTAACTGCTAAAAACAGCACTCACCAACGCACTTATTCTTACTGTACTCTAATGTTTTTTTGAAACTGTCCTAAAATTGTGAGAATTGTTCTAAAACTTACTGTTTACCATGTTGTTAGTCGCTTTGGTTAAAAAGCGTCAGCCAAATGTAATGTAATGTAATGTAATGTAAAGTGTGTCAAGAAATCTATTGTTAGTGGTGCTATGTGAATTGATATAATTGAATTGTGAGACTCACCGGTAACACTTTACAATAATGGTACACTATTTAGCATTAACAAATATTAACAAACATAATAATAATTCATCATTATTAGGTATGTTTTCAAAATTACTTAAAGGATAACTTTGAGTCCCTTTTCTGGTTTGTTTTGGATGGTGGACTCGTTTAGAATTGCCTTTGACTGCTTCAGAGTGGCTGGTACAGGCATGCACAAACAT
The DNA here is from genome assembly GCF_017589495.1 of Alosa alosa. Taxonomy (NCBI): domain Eukaryota; kingdom Metazoa; phylum Chordata; class Actinopteri; order Clupeiformes; family Clupeidae; genus Alosa; species Alosa alosa. The sequence goes on from NC_063209.1 coordinate 3,392,444, forward strand.
GTCCTTAAAACAAAACGTTCGTTTTCAAAACTGTGCAACTCACTAAGTGGTTAGTGGTGTTCGTTGATGATTAAAAACAAATATATCGGTGCATGGGACAACTCGGTTTGAGAATTATGAGTTAGTTTACTGCTTGTACCTTATGAATTCATCATGAGTTCAGTATGTACACATTAGGAATTCATAATTTACAACAAAGGAAAACACCTACTAAATAAGACTTAATGAGGAAAAAAACATTTGTTAATCCTTAAGTAATGTTGAAAACATACTTAATATTTTTTTTTAAGTGTTTGTTAATGCTTATTGTAACTAAACTTAACTAATGCTAAATAGTGTGCCATTATTGTGTTCATAAGTGTTATAGACTCATTCGGCATAAAGCTAGTAGTTTAATAGTGTTGTTGCTGAGTAAGGTAAGTATTTTGAAGAAGAGAGTTTTCTTGGCCCTGAATAAATGACTCCAGTTGATTGAAAAGGTCAGGGATACAGCTGTAAGTAGTCCCAGCAGTGACATTTTTTCTGATGACACACATGCACACTAATACATTGTTGCAGAAAACTATGCGCCAAGCAAAAACCCCCAATATAAACGTATGGATTAGACATAAACTATTTTATTCTGGGATATAAGACAATGGAGCGATTGGTCTTAGGTATGCTCAGACCCCAGGTACGCCATGCACTAGACCCGTTACAGTTTGCATACCAGGAGAAAGTGGGCGTGGATGATGCCATCACATATCTTCTACACAGGACACATTCTCACCTAGACAAGGGGAAAAGTGCTGTGAGAATCATGCTCTTTGATTTCTCAAGTGCTTTTAACACCATCCAACACCTCAGATTGGGAGACAAGCTCTTGCAGATGGGTGTGGACGCTCACCTGGTAACCTGGATTACAGATTACCTGACCCGGCGACCACAGTTAGATCAGACTGAAGAACTGTCTCTCTGACACTGTGATCAGCAGCACCGGGCGCCACAGGGAACTGTGCTCTCTCCAGTCCTGTTCACCCTGTTCACATCTGACTTCTGCTACAACACCGAGTCATGCCACATGCAGAAGTTTTCTGACGATACTGCAATTGTGGGGTGTATCAGGAACGGGCAGGAGGAGGAGTACAGGAGCCTGGTGGAGGACTGGAGAATCATCTTCAACTCAACACTTCAAAGACCAAGGAGATGGTGGTGGATTTCCGCAGGTCTAAGCCCACTCTGCTACCAGTCCACATTGATGGGGTCAATGTGGAGGTGGTAAGCACCTACAAGTATCTGGGTCTCCACCTGGACAATAAACTGGACTGGTCAGCCAACACTGATGCACTCTACAAGAAAGGGCAGAGCAGGCTGTACTTCCAGAAGAGGTTGCGGTCCTTCAATGTGTGCAGCAAGCTCCTCAGGATGTTCTACCAGTCTGTTGTGGCCAGCGTCCTCTTCTATGCAGTAGTATGCTGGGGAGGAAGCACAAGGAAGAAGGATGCGGGGCGAATTGACAGGCTGGTAAAGGAAAACTGGCTCTGTAGTGGGAGCTGAACTGGAGTGCATCACTTCACTATCTGACAAAAGGACCCTGAACAAACTGATCAACATCTTGGACAATGAGTGTCACCCACTCCACAGCACTATTGTTAAGCAGAAGAGCCTGATCAGCTGGAGACTTCGCTCACTGCCTTGCACAACAGACAGACTGAGAAAGTCATTTGTCCCCAGGGCCATTGAACAGTTCAATGCTTCACTTAAGGGAAGAGGAGAGATAGACTTCTCTGCATAGTCTGTCTGCCCCTTCACCCCCTCCATGTTTGGATACTGTCTGTCCACTAGCCACTTTTTACCACTAGCCACTGTTACCACTGTCTTTCTGCCTCACTGTTTGCGTGCTATATTAGCACAATAGCACATATGCATAACCCCTCCCTCCATGCCACAGCCAAACTGTGGCCACACTTATACCTTTTCTTAAAATAGTTAAATATATAGAAATATAGACTTTATTTCTGCATTGTTGCACTGTTGGACTTACTCATTTGCACTATTATCACCATGACCACTATCACCATTGCACTATCACCATGACACTCATTCACACAGAGCACCTTACCTTACCTTACTATGCACAGAGAATCACAGGCTCAGTCCCTGCCTCAGTCATTGCAAGCGCTTCTGATTGATTAATCACCACTATGTGGATACCGTTTTTAGAATTGATTTAGATTAAGTGTTAGTTAGTTTCATTTGTATTTTAGTATATTTAGTATATTCTTTATCTTTTACTGTCCTTATTGCTTAGTTGTGTTTTTATATTATATACTTTAATTACTTTTTCTGCTGTTAAAGAATGTGTATGTGTTGTTTGTATGCTGCTGAGACCTTGAATTTCCCCTGGGGATCAATAAAGTATCTATCTATCTATCTATCTATCTATCTATCTATCTACCTGTTATCCTCATCTTTACTTGACATTTAGATTTCAAGGTTGCTGTGCAACATTGATTATCTACAGGAGCACACTTCTCCTGGAAGGCAGTGATGTCTCATTACATATTTCTTACTGCGCAGTGCGCACTCAAATACCCAGGGCATTAGAAAAACTCAAAGCTCTACTGTATCAATGTCTATGGATTCCACAAATGATTTTAAAATTGTTCTCAGAATCAGCGTCTGTGCATTTCACAAAGTCACTTCATTCCTAAAGGTGAGGCGATGAAGAAGCCACATATGCTCCAAATTACAGGCACTTTCCCCACTTCAGACTTGAAATCAATAATGCAGGAAGGAATTAACTACAACGTTGGTGAAACTGTGCCCAGGTTACAAATGGTCGTATGAGCGGTTGTCACAGTGAAATATGATGGATAATTTGGGAGCATATCCCCCCTGCGCAGTGAAACGCTTCAGTGTGCCGCCTGAGCACCATGGCAGACATCCCTGGCTGAGAGACTTGTGAGAAGAGAGAAGGCCAGTGAGATGAGACTGCTGCAGACTGAATACTGCTGCTCTCTCGTCGCTGCTGCTGAAGACGCTGCCAATATGCCCAGATCTAAAGGCATGAGGAACGCTGGATGTGCAAACATACAAACAAAATCAGCTTGTATGAAATTTGAATTCTTTGCGTAGGCCTTAAGGACACTCTTTCAGCTAGAGATGAATTTCAAGAGGAGACCGTGTAGTGGAGGGAGATATTGAAGCCCCAAGCGGTCACACACACAGTAGCTATGAGATCTCCAGTGGGTGCTTGATCATAAGATTTAGTTTTAGCACTGATGACCTGTAGTCGATTGATTAAGCATGCCGTGGCCCATCTGACCTCAGGCTGGCGGCGAGGCTCAGGTCACATTGATTCCCAGAGCCCATATCTACATTTGCCCTCCCTGCTGGCCAATATGTCATTGGAATTGGCTTATGGGCTTCTAGGGGCCTACGTGAGCTGACAAAGCTAGCTCATAGATGTAGGCCATTATTGGATGACAGCTTTTGCTTACATCCAAGCAGGAATGCAGATGTTATGATCAAATCCCTGTGCATGATTATAATAGATTGAAGACATAATGCCATACTTTAGTCAAGGGTTCAAACAAGCAAAATGTTTGAATATATGTTTCAAATAATACACCTAATTCCACAATGATGTTGTGGCAAAGAATGTAATTTTCTTATTTCAAGCTGCAGAGAATATTTGTGTGTCACAGTGGGATCATATACAGTATAGTGGTGCACAGTGGGATCATGTACAGTACAGTATGGTGGTGCACAGTGGGATCATATACAGAACAGTATGGTGGTGCACAGTGGGATCATATACAGTATGGTGGTGCATTTCACAAGTTCCTTCTTGTCTTATATTCAGATAAATCTATCATCTATCTTTGCCATTCGATACTCTATACTGTTTAGTTTATGTTTTGCTACAATCTACAAACAGCTATGTTAAATTGCCATTGTCTTTCATTCAGTGTCCTTCATTCAGTGTCCTTCATACTTGAGCACTCCTCAGACAGTACAGGATTGATATCTTTTCATATGAAAGAATGACTGAAGTTCTTGGAAGTTGTTGCATTCTATCTTTCTTTTAACTATTACAAACACTATTAGAAGACTATTTCAATGGATAGATGATTATACAGTAACTACTGAAAACGTCTCACAATTTATTTGGTGTCTGTATATCAGGTGAAGGTCCCTCTGAGACTATTAATCTTAGTTCCTCGGGTCTGTCCTGTTTTCTCATATCTAGCCCCATGTTACATCAAGGCGACTATCAGGTTTGACCTCAAAAAGCCAGAGACAGTATTTATTGCAGCCAAAGATATTTTGCCAGGCACTAGATGAGAAGCACTGTGGCTAAACATAAAATTCTCCAAAGCCATCGTAAACCTTTCACATTACATCAGCTTGGCTGCAAACATGGACTGGTCAATTCCCTGTTTCTTGACCACTGTTTCCATTGCACTCTCTCCTCTGTGTACCCACAGTGCTGTTAGTAGTGAAACACTGTAAACCATGGCAGTGTCCTTTTGTGGGTGATTTCAAATGCATTATCATCAACCACAATTTATACTGTATATTAGTATCGGGAAACACAGAAGTTATTATTGGAATGACTGATTTGGGTATTGCTGTGGTTCAGGAAATAAGGGTCCTTTTCATTTTGGACCACTGACTTTCATAAACTGGGCTATTTGTTTTATCAACCACAAAAAGGAAACGATTATCTTGGTTACACATCATACTCATTATGTCAAAGATAAGAAAACATTTAAAATGGGTTGCAAATATTTAATTGGCCAAATACAGTGAAATGTTTCTCACACAATCAGTGTATGACTAAAGGAAAAAAGAGCAAAGATTATTATTGAGAACTGAAACATTTATTACCAGCTGACCACCAGCTAGTGATCCAAGCAATCCAAGTACTGCTTCAGCAAACAACTACTCTCCAGGTCGGTCTGGTTTCATTAGCCAGTCCCATGTATGTCACTTGTTAACTACATTCTTAGAAACAAAGGCATTTCAGTGTTTTATTTAGGACACCATAATAAACTATTTCATTAATATTTCCAAGACATATTAGTTGTTGGCACAATTAAGGCGGCATCTGAACTGAATAGGTTTAGACAGAATTTAAAATGATCCATCATGCAGTGTCCTTCAACTAAAGGCAAACCCAAGGTTGTAGACTAGGCATTTTCCCCATGGGTGCAACTAACAACAAATGACATTAACAAGTATAATGCATGCAGTGTGGTAATGAGAAAACTCCTGTCAAGCCTGCATTCCTCCAAGAAATATGAGAGAACGCTGGAGTGTGCTACGAAACGTCCAAAGGCGTCCTATTACCCCCTAAATATAGCAAGAATATAGATCCAGAAACTGACGGTGTTTTTTCCCCCACCACCAAGGGGCTCAGACCTGCCGTCTCAGGTGATGAGAGCTGAACACTGAGTTGGTTGCTCTCTGTAAGACGCCATCCGCGTTTATCAGAAACTTCTAAGTGAAAGGAATTAGAAAACCGAACACTTGTGGAAAGGCAAGGGAAAGAATCGTTTCTTACTGAACGGACTATGACATGTCGATGAGGAGCCTGGGGCTGTATGACGTGTGGGGTTGGATATAGCTACTAGGTTACGCGTCGATTTTTACCCAAATTCCTCTGCATTACTAAATAACCCATATATTCATCATCATAGGTAAGCAAAGAGACTGTTTATGTGACGTACAAAAAACTATAAAAAAGAGTGACTTTTGAAAGTAGTTGCATGACAATCTGAGTGTATTTAAACTTCTGTTTAAATATTCATCCACAGTTAAGACTGTTTTCACCTTCTGGGGAATATTAGGTTATTAGTGTGTATACTATGCTCTGCACCTAAATTAATGTCGTGAGACGACTTATTCTACTATGAAACTTTTCCTCATTATTTAACTTCTCTTTCAAAATAAATTCTGTATAACATTGTTGCGAAGGCTTGTGAAATGTCCGAAAACACAAATAGCAGCATCGTCAACAGTATTGACTTTACTGCTGTATTAATCATTTTGACATTTAATTTATTGATCATTCGTTCATTAATAGTTAGGCTAGTCTACTTTGTGTGGTGTCTATTCCATTCCACTCGTCTTTATGAATCACGGATTTGGCTATTGCACAGTGATCACCAGAACTTTCGTCGTCTCGCGCCGTAGGCTATGCACAGCCTTTTGTGAAATTCTGTTGTCCTTCTATTGCAAATGGACCATCGCTGAAAGCACAAATGCGTAACTGGAAAACATAGATCATAATGAAACTCAGAGACATTCGTCTCAGTGCCTAAGGTGCGCTATTTTCCTGCCTTGTGCAAAAATACCAATTATCGATAAAAAAAAAAGAATCGCGTCTTTTCATTTCCCTCTTAAACAGGTGATTGCGAGGACTTCAAAAGCTTTGACGGGATACATAATCTCTCTTTGCAAACGGCATGATCTTTTGACAGCAGTATAATTCCATGTTCTTCTATTTGGCATTGGAAGTACGATACACTTTGCCGGAACTAATACAGGTTGTTTTGTATTCACAGCGTGAATCGCGTAGAATTCTTACCATGTAACATGCAGAATATCGTGTATAGTGCAAAATTAACACTACAACATATGAATTGGGTTATAGTAAGTAATTCAACCTGCCAATTGCAGTAGCCTACTACGCAAGGAACGTGCCCCATCGCTACTGAAACATGTTAGTTGTTGTAGCCTAACATAACCTAGGGTACTAGAATTATGCGTATAGCCTACCCTTAGACATAGTTTTCAAGTGGTGTATGAAGCTCTCTGGTAAAGTGCTTCAGTAAATAGATTGTTGCATTGCTTAACAGCGTGTGCGAAGTCGCGCTCTTACAAATGGGTCCTTGGCTGCGGAGATCCTGTTGATCTGTCATTTTCCAGACCAGGAGGATTTTGTTAACATTTGACGCTGCCTAGTACTGAAAAGATTTTTCCAACCTAGTCGTGGTGCGAAAATTCGAAACAATTGCGACCTTCCAATGTAGGCTAGTTTTTTAGACGATGGCCCTGCGGGTCATTTTTTAATAACCAAAATAATAATCTACTGTCGTGTGACACATGTGACGTCGACTGACACTCGGTGGAACCCCCCTCTCTCCTCGCCTTCGCTTTTTGTTCACTACCACCTCTGAGAGGGTTGTGATTCGTATGGACTATAGCGGGATTTATGGTGGATGCATGCTTCTGTATCAATGTGCATTGATGTAGCAGAAAACGTGGCAGAGATAAGGTAAGAGAATATCAGACATCCGATTTTTAGACAAAGCATGGTAGGCTACCGTAATATCAGCATCAGTTCTGTCCGTCGTTTTAGTGACATTTCCAACATTTGGAGACTTGAAACCACAACACCTTTGTAAACTGTAATCCTTATCAACTCGCACGCGCCTTTACTATGCTTGAACGTGCGAATATATTACAACATTCCCAATATCGCAGCGCGTAGCATTGTTTTCCCCACAAAGAAACGTTGTTTTAATGTGTGGCTGATTTCCTTGCTCTCTTTACTATGTTATACAGAGCCCTTATCTCATCACCTGGTACCTTTGATTGGGATTCGGCAAAGATTTCATAGAAGAGACAGAGGGTAAACAATCAAGGGAATTTGAATATTGTCTTAATCGGGAATTACACATCCAAACTGGGATCTATGAGCGGAAAAGTGGCGAAGCCTAAAGAAGAAAAGGATGCTTCCAAGGGTAAGAGGCTAGTCTTCCAACGCCTTGATTGCTACCCCTAAATCACTCACTTAAAGCGACCGCACACTCATTCATCTCTCTCCCTAAAACATCACATTGTGTACATGGGAAGAAACTACATAGAGGTACGTTGTCACAGTTCTTGGGGAAACAGAGTTGTCAAAAGGGCTTAATTTGTGTAAATATGGGCTGCCTTCCTGAATTCATTTCATGTTGTAGCCAAACAAAGCGACAACAGTGGTACATCAGTGGTGTTTCCCGGGAAATAATGACAATGTAGTCACTCTCTTTTGTCCATGACATTGGTATCCTATTGTCATATTGGGATGAAACGGTAGTGCTGTCGCTTTAATGGCAGTGAAACACCAATGTTATTGGTCCCTGTTAAAATCCTCCCGATCTTGTTCTAGCTTTCCCCCCAAGGTAGGTCTGGGTAATCCTCTCTTATCAATATATTCAGGTCACGCCGTTTAGTGATGACGCGTGGAACACTGTTTGGGTACCGACTGCGCAAATGTCCTGTTGCGTAAAATGAGTTCCCGACTATCTCTGGTACAACTGCGCTTGTACTTGCGATGTAAACTGGTGAATCATTGTCATGGAGACAAAGGGGACTCAAGGTTGCCAAAGAAACATAAGGGAGATTGAATTGTATCCATGTGCATGTTGTTTGCTAAAATGCTGGCTACTCTATGCACGGCACTTTGGATGGCCACATTATCAATTCACTCCAGTCGCATAGGTCTATGTTTATTTTCAGGTAAGATAAGCGGCATGGAAACGGACAAGGATGGGTTTTGTTCAACAGAAGTGCTTTACAAGAAGCTGTTGCATAAATGTAAAATGTTTTCCCAAAGTATCCCTTTAATTTATTCAGAAACCATTGCTTATTAGCTAACATTTTTTCTCCATAAAATATTAACATTAGTTAGATCATTTCAGTCAATGACAATGGTTTTTGCTATATGCATTTTAGCGTTTACAACCACAACCCTCTTTGTCACGTTTCAACAGCTGAATGAACAAATGGAATGTGTGCATGCTATATACCTAATTGATCTCCAAGATCTTGAGAAAGAAAAAGCTAAGAAAGGCCTATACTCTATGTGTCTAGTTTTCAATCCATACTATTTGCTTTGTTGAAAAAAAACTAAACAAAGATTGTTAAACAATGAAGCAGTCCAATCCAACATCTCTGAAGAAGCCATAAACAGAGTACAGCCCTTTCTTGATGTTCTTTGCTATTGCCATTGTTTTGGATATTGTGTGATGCTGCCCGTGCTGCTGACCTGTCTTCATGATGCACATCTGTACTCTGGCTGAACTGTGAATGAGCTTCATTCCTCCCTCAACACTAGCAGTTCAGCCATAGCTTGTGTTCTGTTTAGTCACTCTAGGGCCTAATGTAAAACACGCATTAGCATTATCTAGCATTATCTACAGAACGTTCTAAAGCGCTGGATGAGCTCGTCATGTTTGATCACATCAGACATCCCTACTTGTGCATCAGGCTGCCTTAAGGTGTGCTACACATTTTTATTTCAGTGATGTATGCAACAAAATAATACATCTGGAAACTGCAGGGGGGTATGCATTGGTCACGTTCACAGGGAAGTAGTTGGTTATCTAAATAAACATGTTAGTCGTGCTAAGATTTAAATGTTGGTGAATGGGTTCACAAGTCCCATCCATAGACTGGATCATGGAAGGACACTAGCTTGTTCTCATGATTAGCATCCATGTGCCATTCCCTAGCCATTCAAGGTATTATATCAGGACATTCACAAGGGCATCTTATTTAGGCACCAATTACAGAATTGTAGGGTCAAAATTGATCTGGTATTTAGATATTCAGCAACATCCGAAGTGTGAATGTTGTTCCTCAACTGAGCTAATTGAAGTGTTTTGAGAAACTGTCCTGTGCCAAAAAATCTAAGAAGCACCTTTCACTGTGTGACAGCCACTCTTCCTGATAACAAGGCTGAAGCAGCATCTCAGGCTCGGGTCTTGGAGTGGAACACGGCTAGTGGAAGTGGCACTACCTGGTCCAGGCTCTTGGTCACAGTGTGAGGCCATGCTTGGCTGCCCCACATGAGTGTATGAACGTATGTGTGTGTGTGTGTGTGTGTGTGTGTGTGTGTGTGTGTGTGTGTGTGTGTGCATGGGGGGGGGGGGCCTGAACATCAGATTTGTCTGCTCCCCTGCCTTGTGCTGATACTAAATTACTCAGACAGAGTCGTGAGCCGTCATGATCCTGGTTCGCTTTTTTCTCAAGGCTGGTGCAAAAAATAACTCCTTGTTGTAGCTAGTTGTTTTCGAGGATGCGCGGTGACCTCTCACTTTGTACTTTTCTTCAGTGTTTTACCACGTGTCTAATGAAACACGTGACACTTGCGTCCTGTCGTGCTGTTTGATATCATTTAAGTAGTAGTATACACTTGAACAGTAGTCCATATTTTAAGTCATCCTTTCAAGGTCAACGATGGACCCACTGTTTGCACAAAGTTGCATTTGGCCCAGGAGTCTGGACTGCCACTGGGTGAGCCCTACCTCTTTAACCCAGACAAGGGTAACATTCTCTTAGACCAGTCTCTTTGTTGCAGTTTAGTTCACAGCCTCTCTGCATAGATACATAGTACTTCCGGTTCTTTCTTTACTGGGAATGGGCCACACATCGTAGACCATTGTTGGTTGGAAGGGTGGGATTGTTTTATCAGATCAGGCTGTGGCTTCGGATGAAGTGAGAGCAATAGTTGCATGTGTTTGCTTGCAGATTCATTCAGGCCAGGGCTAGGCTCAGCACACAATCAATAAATATCCAGAGGGTAGTTTGGAGAGGCCTCATTAATCACCAGAAAGCAAGGCTCCTTTTTTGCTGCCACCCTGACACCTGGGCTAATCTCTCCAGCAGAAGAGCTAGTAGCCCACTGTAGCATTAGAATCATTTTCATTTTATGTAGTGTCAGGTTCTCTGTCTGCTCCCCTCAATAGATTTGTGTTGCTCTCAGCTGCTTCAATGGAGGAGATTATAATGCTGTTAAAATGCTTTACAGTGTAATGGAATTGCACAGTATCTGCCTGTCTGCACTGCCTAGTGCCTACCCTTGCCATTTGATACTGTTACAAGGAGAACTGAGGTGAATTGACAGGTACGCACACAGTTGTATAAAATCCTGTTTGTTGGCTTTATCATTTGATAGAATTACATTTGCTGTTACAATATTGTAACTAGATATGGAGAAAGACAATAATATTCTCACTTTACAGCCCATTTTCTTGGCGGAAAATAGAAAAACAGACTGGACAGGGGAGTTGCTCATACATCAACCAGATAGCTTCGGTCTGTCTTAATGTTAAATCTTAATCTTGCTGCCTGCCACCAGTCTATAATACTGCCTTGCATGTACAGTGTCCAGGGGATGGCTTTCCATGTTTGTGTCTAGTGGCTGTTCTCCCCGTAAATGTTTGTGTTTGTTGGGCTGGAGGGAGGAGCTGATGCCACTCTCCCAGCGGTCCCGCCCGCCGCTCGCGGCAAAGTTGCCAGCTGACGCAGATCGTCTCGTGCAGCCGGCCGCGGAGCAAGAGCGCCAGCCGCCTCGGAGAGACCTGCCACTCCGCATCGCCGGGCGCCCGGCTGACAAGTTGAGGAATGTTCCGGGCCTGTCTCTCCGCGTGTGCGTGACGGCCGGCTCTGTGCCAGCTGCGTGTTTGGCAGCGTCCCATTGGCCGCGCGTGTCCCCGCGTGTCCCTGCGTGTCCCCGCGTGTCCTCCTCCTCCTGTGAGGAGCCCCGCAGCTCTCCGTGAAGCCTCTCTGTCCGCTCGTTTAGACTAAACAAGCCGCCCCGCCGAGCAGCCTGTGTGGTGGAGCGTGACTCGGCAGGTTGGTCCCTCGTTAATGCTCCGCCACAGCCACAGGTCCTGGCCATCTACTGGCCCGAACTGACCGAGGCTGAGGCTAGCTGTTTAATCAAGGCAGCACTGTTTTTATTTATGCCTGAGAGCCAGTCGCACACGCTTTAATGGCTTTTTTTTATCACAGGCCCCTGGCAGTCCTCCTAAATGAGGAGAAGTGGATGTGGTGTTTGTTTGTTTGTTTATTTGTGCCCAGTGCGCAGCTTAAACGGCCCAAATAGCCCCCGCTTAGGTCCTCACGCGGGAAGATTAGCACTGAAAAGGCGTCAGGTGCCGGGACACGGCCCATGTCATTTGGATGAAAAGCACGTCGGCCACCCTCGGTATCTGGGGGTTATGATGAGAGTGGGCTGCTGGTAATCCTGAGCGCTCGGTGTGTCCTGAGGTGAGTGCACTCATAAGATGGCCCCTCGGGCCCCTGGGTCGGAGGCCAGGCCCACATGCTAATAGGTTCGGTTGTAGCGCTCAGCAGACACATATTCCCTCTCCACTGCTGCTAACCTTGTACAGTCTTTTCCATCTCTTTATATCTGCCACTCACTATTTTTCTGTTCTTTGCCAGCATCCAGCTGCTGAGCCCTCTGTTTTCCCTTGTCCCTTTATGTACAGTATCTGTCACTTGGCTACATTTATCAGCTGCGTTTGTCTCATCCATTACCTCCAACCCCATCCCCATCTCCCTTCATCTCCCGTCTCCTCCGTTTGTCCATCTGTTTCACTTTGCCTTTGAACCCCCTTCAGTTCAATAAGTGCTCTTTGACCTCAGCATCTGACATATCTTCCCAGGGTGCCCGTAAAACAGAGATTAGATCCTCTTCTTGCCACGCTAGCAGAATGGTGTGTCTTAAGTCCTGTTTTCTCTCCATCCGCCAGCTACAGTATGTTGGTATAATCATCATCAGCACAGTGCAAAGTGGCAGATTTGACCATCAGGCGCCCATCCTCCGGGGAAATAGACTGTGTCCCCGAACGGTCCTGTCTAGCTAAGCCTGTGTCGTCCATTTTGAAGGATGACCCAGCAGTGGGAGGCTGCCTGGTAATGGTTCTAATGGGATTTTTTACAGCAGAGCATCATGAGGATTAAGCCAACAGAGCCACTACTTACTTACACTGAATGACTGGACGCTCCACTTTCTGTCTGCCTGCTTCTGTTCACTTGCATCCCAGGGAGGGTGTGATGGGAAGGTGTTCTAGGAAATAATGATGGCTCAACAAGGAGGAGGGTTATTACCTAAGTAAAGGAGGCCACTCCCTAAGCTACCAGTGCTTTTAATCATACAACTCTTTAAGGACATCTAAAAACGTAATACTGAGTGGATAGGGTTTTTTTTTTATGATGGGCTGAGTCATAAATTCATGTCCCTATTCTGCGAGCATATTTACACTCGCTGATGCATCTGTTTGTATTTGCTGAGAACTTTCATTAAACTAATGGTGCAGATCAGAGCATCTCTTGTGTAGGTGTGGGATTATGTGTCGATTGAGGATTTTGGATTACAGTTGGGAATGGAATTGTTTTAGTTTTCAGAATGCATCCCGATGCTATTTGTTCATTTGGAGATAAGCTGCTCCAGTTTGTGCGTTGTGTGGCCAGGGGGGCTGGCTACGTTGCACTGTGGCCATTTGATGTCAGAGCAGGACTCAGGAAACACAAATATGTGCAGTGCTTTGGCACGGAGGTGGAGTCACTGATGCTAAACAGTAATTGGAGCTACTCTCTACAAAGCTGCCAGCTCAGTGAAACTCAGTTGAGCCTGTTTTGTCCTTACAGGAAATAATGTTTGTAAACATACTTGGAACACCAACTATGAGTCTGTGGTTGACAATGTATTACTTAATTTGATTATGGCCCACGTCTCCTGCATCTGAGCTCATCTTGTTGGCCTATGTTGAAGTCCCATAATATTCCATTCTCATTGCACATGCGCAGGGCTGTTTCCAGTCAAACAGATTTGTAGATTGGCCTCTTGCATAAACAATACTCTCATGAATACATAAATACATAAATACACACTCTGTTTGTGCTTGAACCAATTTCATTTGAATGAGAACAGTTTGATATATTTATGGATAAGGGCTATAATCAGAAACATAATGTTTTGTGTATTTTACAACGATGACAAATTTAGCTCCAAAGTGCTGTGTTGGCCATCATTCAGATGCCAAAGGAGAACACTTGAAGCGATGTCATGCGTTTTTTATGTTAAAACATTTTTTTGTCACTTACAGCAAACATCACCTCACCATCTGCTAGCTGCCTGTGTCCTGAATACACTGTAAAAAAAAACCCCGCGATCTCTGTTGACAACCCAGGCTCCAAAAACGGACACAAAACAATTTGGGCAAACCTTATCCATAAAAACATAACAACCAGCAAATCACTGACGACATGCGCGTTTAGTTTCAATTGCACGGGAGGGAGGGGGAGGAAGTAACGGGCTAGCTTTTTGTTTTGTTTGAACGTCAACAGAAGTGACGTTACCCAGCATCGCTTAGAGTGCCTTTAACTGGACAGTAGTTAAAACTGACCACATTGGCATCCCATGCCCTTGCATCTTCCCATGCATCTTCTCTCCACTATACAGTATGCTCACACAGAGCCGTTTGCTCACGAAACAAACCTTCCTGCAGGCAGCTGTGCACAATCTACTCTGTCTAATTACTCCACCTCCGGACCAAACATTACATTGCATAATGAGATTTCATTTTGGACAGCCAAGCCAACGAGAGGGCAAGATGCTTGGAGATCACGGTGTCCAAGTGGCTCACCCCCACCTCATGCCAGCCATGTGTCTGTGGCCTCCATGCGTGCTCCGCTTCACTGGCCGAACCCCATCAGGGAGCGGCGGCTTCCCCACTTCATCAGGGAAATGGAGTATTGGGCCAGCGCCCATGGGAGGGCCACAGGGCCAGCAGGGGCCGGCCAAGAAGTGCCTAATGCAATATTTTTGCAAGTTTATATCATGACCAATGGAGGTCATGTGCCGTATTCATAGTGTAGTAGTGAAGTTAAACATTACTCACTTTCACATTTGAATTCATTCAGTCATTCAGACACAAACGTTCTGGTCATGATTTGTCAAAACCACGGTAGACATGTTCAAATGGCATGACATGGTTATAAATGCTGCCCTGCTTTAGCTCC
>NC_063209.1:3412236-3529736 GCF_017589495.1 Alosa alosa
GATACACACAAGGACACTCATACACACACACACACCTCCGCATAGTTCCTGGGGCAGATGGCTACTCTGCTGCCCTGTTGCTCTCTTAGTCCCGCATGGGGGATTAGAGGGCCACACAGCCAGACATTTCTTGGCCCCCATTGTTTTGTTTATTTATTTCATGTCCTTCCGCCTTGGCTTGTTTACAACAGTGAGCATTTAGCACTGAGCATTTTAGTCAGCCATTGGGCTTTTAGCATGGCCATTGTCAGATCCCAATAGCCGCTGCCTCTTCGTAGCAGATGACCTGACCCATATTTTCTTCTCCCTCTGGCTCTCGTTAACGGTGGCGATCGGTGACAAACTCGCTGCCCCACACCTCTTGTGATGTGAGTCGTGGGTGGAATGGAGTGGTGTGGAGTGGAGTGGTGTGAGTTGGGCTGGGGTGGGGTGGGGTGGGGTGTGGAGGTGATGTATATGAGCAGAAGCAGGCCTGAGTGGGGGCTCGTCATGGTTAATCTATAGGGATGGGAGCAGAGAGGCTGGAGGGGGTGGACGTGGTGGTGGAGTGGTGGCGGGGGCAGAGGAAGGTTGCTGTATGTTCTCAGCCAGGGTAGATGGACTGGACTGACCACTGAAGGGGCGCCAGGCGGGCAGGCAGGCAGTGATTTAGACCTGGGGCTATGCATGGGTCTGTGTATGTGTGTGTGCATGAGAGAGAAAGAGAGGGAGAGAGAGAGATTAGGAGAGATGGTACCATGCACAGAGCCCTATTCCTAGTCTCTCTTCTCCCCTCTCTCCCTCTCTCTCTTTCCCTCCCTCTGCTTGCGGTGCACACTAGCCAGAAGACACAGAGGCAGATCAAACAGGGCGAGAAGAGGAGGCGGGGCAGGTTTACTCAGGGCTCTGGCATACACACACACACACACACACACACACACACACACACACACACACACACACACACATTCCCTCGCCTCTCCTTGCCAGCTCCCTTTTCAGGCTGCCTCTCTCTGTGTCAGTGTGCTTTTGAAAAACTCGCTTGTCTGCTCAGCGCAGACACACAGTGCTCGGCTTGCTCAGAGGAGACAGTGCTAAAGTGCAGGACTTAATAGCTCCACTGACGCTCCCCTTCTTTTCTGTGCATAGAGCTCTGTTCTGTCCATCGTATTAAAGCAACAGCAGATAGTAAGAGTGACAGTGTGTGGTGAGGAGTGATGAGTGAAAAGTAGTCAGAGGGCTTTCTTGGGTTGCAGACCTGAAATCATCTGTGCATTTTAGTCAGAAACAGATCATTTGGTCTGGAGTACCTGTTTCAATACTCCAGCACCCCAACAGTACTTTGCCAGCTTATCCAAACAATAGACTATGTTCTTTGGTCATTTTCTGTTTTTAAAGTTTACTTTGTATCACTAACAAGAGAAGTCTCTCCTGATGACACTAAGGTCAGCTTTTAATTGGTGTGGCATGTCCAGTGTGTAAGTGTCAACTTATGTACTGTTGTTAAATATACTGCCATTGGGTTACCAGACACAAGAGGAGGTGTGTGTGTGTGTGCGTGCATGTGTGTAAGTACTGTATGTGTGTAACTGTGTGTAGCTGTGTTAGTGGGATGTGTTAGTGAGCACACTAGCTCTTGGCTCTGTCCCTTGGGATGTGCTACATTTTAATTATGATAAACCTCCGCCCACCCAACACACGCATACACACAAGCCACACACAGACCTACACGACACACACAGACACACACACACAAGCACACAACCGTGCGGGCATGTGGCGTAATCTAACAGCAGTGTAATTACAGGATTGGATGCTGTTATGATTGGAGCAAGCACTTCTAAAGTATTTTGGCCTAAACTTGTTAGCGGTGCGGCGCTAGGAGCTAATTAAGTTGTTTGTCTTTTGAGGAGCGCTATCTCCGCCCGCCGCCCCCAACTAATGAGCCGCTGAGCTCGTCACACACAAATCGCTGCCTGATCCAGATCACAGGGGAACCGAGACGCCAACCAACCATCGGGGTCCTGGCTGAGCGAGCTGCTCCTCCGTCAGGCGCTCCGACGGACGCCCCGCAGGGTCCTCGGGGTCCTCAGGGTGCTGGAGGTTGCGCTGCACTGCGCTGTGCGGTGCGGTGCGAGGCAGGCGGTGGGAAGTGTGAATGTGTGAATGGGCCAGAGCACACACAGACACACAGCTCCTCATTTAGAGGAGGCTCAGCGGCAGCCTGCGCAGGGTAAGAATAGCAGCAGCAGGCTTTGGGGCCTCGGCGCTGTCTGGAGGTGAGGATTTGGATAGGTGCTGCATGGTGGGCTCACACACACACACACACACACACACACACACACACATACGCACACATACGCACACACTGACACGCACACACTCACACATACGCACACACACACACACACTCACACACATACGCACACACTCACAGGCACACACTACCACATACGCGCACACACACACACACACACACACACACACACACACACACACACACACACACTCTCTCTCTCCACTCCGCTCCCTCAGAGCAGCACAGCTGCTCAGTCTCACACTGAGTTTCATCAGATAAATCAGCCAATGAGTGAAACGCTTTGATAACACGAGGAAGCCCAGGTGAGACGAGGCCATCATTCATTTGCACGCATCCCAGAGGTGCCATGTAAGCATTGCCAATGAGCAATTTTTTCTGCTAGGTTAAGCCTAATGATGTCTGGATAAGTAAGGCATATCAATAAAGCATTAACTGTCTTTAATTACAAAGACACACACACACACACACACACACACACACACACACACACACACACACACACACACACACACACACACACACACCCACAAACACAAACATTTTCAAATGACTGTTAGCATTCCTACGAATTGTATTGTATTTTTTTGCTTTGTTTTGGGGCTTGTGCAGTGACAGAAGCCTGGCATGGGAGCAGTGCAGTGGTCTTGCCAGGTAGCCTGCTCAGTCCCCACACTCAGCTCAGTGTCAGAGTGAACCAGCTGCCTGCAGCCCATATGCAAACTATCTCAGTGCTGTCTGTCTGTCATGGGCATGCTGTGATATCCAGTACAGGGCTACAGTGGGAGAGAGAGCCTGGCAGGTATTTATAGCTGTGCTCTGGAGTGGGTTGGGTCACACACACACACACACACACTAGCACCAACACACATGCACCAACACACACACACACACACACACACACACACACACACTAACACACTAGCACCAACACACATGCACCAACACACACACACACACACACACACACACACACACACACACACACACACACACACACATAATTGCATGCAAGCACACAACACTGACTGTCAGACTCTTGCATGAGAACACTCCAAATTAATGAGGCCCTTGTCAAGAAGTTGCAGATTATAAATGATCTGTTCACATAAGAATTTAGAGTCCTCCTGCTACGAGGCATAAGGTATTAAACAGACCATAGACTTCGCTCATTTAGACCACATCGTAAATCCTCACCTCTGCAGTCTGAGAGAGGGAAGGAGGGAAGGGGAGAGAGAGAGAGAGAGTGAAAGAGAGAGAGTTTGTGAACAGTGTAAATATACTGTAGATTCAGTGTGATTCTCAGTCCCTTTCCTCAGAGAAGTGCAACTTTGAGGAAAAATGCTAATTAACGCTAATGACCTACTGATTTGGTCAGTCAGTCATCTAGGAACAAAAAGGTAACAGTACCCTGAAGATCTCAGTGAGAAGGGGGCTGTTTGAAGCATCAGAAGGTAGTGACCTTGGGAAGCTTGGATGCGGTCATGGGCTAGATAATTGCTTTGGACATTAGCACCTATGCACATATACATATTACACACAAACACACACACACACACACACACACACACACACACACACACACACACAACAGAGTAAGCCTTCACACTTTGTCAGTGTCTAACTCTGCTGCAACTGCAGAAGTGTGTCTCCTGCTGTGCACAATGATGCTCAGATGGAGCGAGACCCACACACACACACAGACACACACACAGACACACACACACACACATGCATACACACACATACACACACACATACCATACACAAACACTAAGACGCACACACAGACACACACACTCTCACACAAGTACTCTGCTCTGCTCCTGACCTCAAGTGACTGCCAGCCCTGACCACTGAGTGCAAGGCTCAGCCCCTGTTCAGCCTCATCTGGGGAGCGCATGTCCATTAGCTGTCATCTCCTCTTCTCTTCCACCCATCCCTCACTCTGCACCGCACTCATTCTTCTGATCCCTCACTTCCACTCCAGGAGCCCTGATTCATTCAAGGCCAGAAGGCTGATTCTGCTGGACACTCACATGCTTGTACCCTGATTGACCTGTGCAAGAGCGGCATTTACAGCACTACATTGGTCCTTGGTCTAATGTGTGTGTGTGTGTGTCTCTGTGTGTGTGTGTGTGTGTGTGTGTGTGTGTGTGTGTGTGTGGGGTCTCTCCCTGCAGTGTTCCCCTCTGGTCGTTTGAGGAAATCTAACGAAGCTAAATAGAAGCTGTTGCTGTTGTCGTCGTCGTCGACGCCGATGCTGTCGCCATAGCAGCTCCTCTTCCTCCTGTCCCCTCCCCTGTCAGCTGCTGCTCCCAAAGATAGCAGCCCCCCCGGGTGCCAATCACCGGGCCGAGTCGAGCTCCGCCTCGCATCCCCACTCCTGCTGCCCCCATCCCGGCACTGCCAGGGGACCGGCCAATTAGGCGCGCGCTTTGCCAAATCACGGGCTGTGGAGTGGAGAAAAGGGCCTTAATGAGTGTGACTGTCACGCCTGCTCTCTGGCTCTCTCCTGTGGGCTCGCTGACGGAGGGGAGGCAGCGGAGGTGGAGGTGGTGGTGGTGTGGGGGGGGGGCAGGATTACCTCTGTCAGAGCACCACACCACTGGCCACCTTTCATTAAATGGGCCATGGGAAGAAGGGTCCCCAATTCCCCCACTGCACAGTAGATGCCCTCGGAACAGAGCGAGAGAGAGGGGACGGGGAGGTGGGAGAGAGGCAGACAGGAGAACTGTGTGAGCTGGATAGAGAGAGACAGATGTGTTTAAGCCTCCGACTGCTTCCTGAATAACGGGCTATCTATAGATGCGGGACAAAGACTCAGACATACTGGGACAAATATGTATGTCAAGGAAGGCTGCAGAGGGTGCGTTTGAAATGTGTTTCGGCTTTGCGCGCTCACACTGGTTTTGGGAGCTGTTTGAAAGCCCATGGCATATGTCTGAACGCCATAACTCTGACAAGGCCACGGCCTGGTCGTCATGTATTTGCCAATGTATTTCGACTCAAATGTCAGCATATCCCGTAAGGAACATGATTCATGGATGTAAGACTAGAAGGCTGTCGTGCGGCTGGTTTCTCCGATTGCTATGCGGACGAGCTTACAGTATGTGTAATCGCACCTGTGATGTTTGCTCTGAATTATTCATGCTCCCGCAATCTGGGAGGTGACAAGACACGCTATTTTTAGAAGCTGATTAAAAACAGTGGGGGGAGAGAAAAGGCCCAAGGTGTTCTTATCTTAATGCAGAGTCGTTTGCCTCAGTTACGTCACCTCAGCACAGCTGTGTTCTGCAGATCGTTTAAGCGTTTTTGACAGCCTTTGTCCAGTCCGTCGCATCTGTCAGGAGAAGGAGGAAAAAAATCACAGCGTCGCTAAGCGCCTTGTTGACGTGGTGAATGATGATGCTTGATGAACTCTCGCGTTCGAGACCCTTACTCGACGACTGAGCCATGTGGTATGTGTGTGTGTTTGCCAGTGCGGTGGTCCGTTCCCAGGGGAACGGTGAGCTCCTGATGTTTCCACCTCGCTTACCCAGGGGAAAGCCAGTTTATTATTAATATATTTTCCTCCCTCATGCTGCAGGGACGAGAGGCTGCACTCATGCAGAAAGCTCCCGAGTGCCAGCTCGCTGTGTGTGTACATCAGACGATAGAGACTGGAAGTGGTGCAAGTGCCATCTCCTGCCTCTGTCTGCGTAGGGCTCCTTCAGTCTCGCCCCTTCTCCTCCTCTCCCGTCAGCCTCGGTAGCGCGGAGCTCATCTCTCACGCCCCCCTCAGCCTGATGCCTGACTGGACCGTGCTGCCCCCCTCGACCCTCTCATACACACATGGGGGTGACGTGGGCAGTGCAGCCCACAGGATATGGACTGAGCATTCTGGTTTGACGGACTCAGGGCTGAGATGTCAGCACGCTCTGTAATGGGACGCCTGTTGTGGCACGTGGCTCATGTTGAACCTGTCAGTACCTCCCCTAATGGCCACGCAGAAAGCCCTCGGCCTGAGCGCTGTGTTTTTAGCGTGAAGGGTTAAAAGGTCTGAACTCAGTTGCCCAGTGAGGCGGTCCTCTGCTGCCGGAATGGGAGGGAACACTACGTCTTGTCCTGCCGAGGTGCTGATGGCTGGAGCGGAGGTTATAAGTGTTCTGGTGTTTTCCACGACCTCTCTGTTCCCCTTGTTGTTTTTCACTGATCTTGTGGGTTTTGTCGTTGCCCCTGCTGCGGAGGTCTGTGTGGAAGACAGCTGAGAAATGATACCACAAAGTGGGTCACTTAGAAGCCGGCGCTGGAGAGATGCGCTCCCTCGGTCGCTCGCTGCCTTGCCTGCCTCTTTTTTTAGGGCCTCTCTGCGCCAGAGGCCACGGTCAGCCGGCCGCCTCACAGGACGCCTGAGCAGAGCAGGGCTCTGATAGCATATTTTTACTACCATATTTCTCTTAAGACTCAGTCAGTACGATGGAATATCAGGATCCAGGCTTTTATTCTTTTCTATGAGGGGCCAGTGCCCCTCAAGGGAGAGATGCATGTTTGTGTCACCCCATCATGGGTTTCACCAGTATTCTCTGACTATACAAAAACCATATTTAAGTTACACACAAAGAGAAGGAGTGACCTACTATGAATATGCAAGGTAAAGGTGTGGTGGAAGGGGATGTGGCCTTTTGGGTGCCATCAAGTCTGGTCAGCTTCTATTGTCTTTTAATTAAAACTACCCCCTTTCCTGGGAAGTTCTTCAGAGGCCTGGCCCCATACTGTTTCTACAAACATTAACGTTTCACACCTGGTGATAGGCAAAAGGCCTCTAGACAGGCTTTCATTGAATTCAAGGATAAACCAAGGATACTCTGAATATACAGACCAAAGACACAAGAGATATATACACATCACAAATGACCATAAGAAGTACACAGTATGTACATTTACAGAAATGATTCTGATTCACAACCCTTTCAGCTCCGACTGGACTGGAGCAGTGGGCAGCGCACTCCGCTGTGGTGGAGGCTTGTTGAGTCCAGCATTAAAGTAGCCAAACACGAACTGATCCAAATCTACAGATTGATTGAAAGTAACATGTGACCCTATCTCTACAGAAACTCTCTCTGTAGTGGCTCTGGCCCCTCTGAAGTGTTGTTAGGTAGTAGAGCAGCCTGTGCCGTGCCCTTGTGTTGAAGCAGAGACAGTCAAACGTTATGCCTTGTTTTCTTGCAGTCACAGCACGCATGCTGGTTGCAGTGTAGCCGTTGGGCTTCTTAATTAATGCTGGCCATTAGGGTCCAACAGTCTCAGCCACTGCAGTAATGTTTTTACTAGTCTTTAGTCCTAATCGGTTATTGGACGTTGCCAGTGTTTACCCTTGCTCTAAAATCTAATGTTACAACAGTGCAAATCACCACTCTTGCACGGGATCAAACAAGTGGACTCAGAAAGTATTAAGCATAACATAGGCTCAGTTGAACTATTATTATGTTTATTATTATTATGTCATAAATAATGACTGGATTAGCACTGGCTTGCCATAGTCCTCTGGGGAGTTTTTGACTTTAATCTTGCTGTGCATTCGCTCCCTCTTCTTTACTCTGTTGCGTATAAACTTTTCCTGTTTCCTATAGGCGTGTGAGGCTTGTGATGCAGGATGGCATGGAGTGCACTAATAAATGAAAGAGTGTAGTAATGTGTTGGCTTCCATCAGAAGGGCTTTGCTTGTGCGGCTGACAGCTCTTGTGCTGAGTATCTGTGAGCCCACGCCCTGCCTGTTTCAATCGCGCTGCCCCGCACATGGTGTCGCCTGAGGCAGCTCCTCAGCAAAGGTCAGGCAGGAAGGATCCACATCCGGCAGAATTTGCCAGTCTGTGAGGTGCTGCCATGTTTGGCCAGTTGCACGCCACAGTCCTGTTCCAGTGTCCTGAGTTGTGCCAGCAGTTTAAGCCTAAAATAAATGCAGCCTATTTTATATTTTACATTTGCTCTTATTTGTTGAATGGCCTACCTAGATCAAATTGCTCTGCGACACACATAAAATATACTTCAGTACAAGTTGACTTGTGATACACTTGAATATACTTTTCAAGTTTATCACATTTCAACCAAATTTCTTTTTAAATATTCCCAGTTTGTAGCTTGGAATTTGAATAACAAATGACAAACATTTGTAAGACTCTGACTGGATGCTTTGCTTTGATCAGCCATAGAACGCTGTTTTTGTCAAATGTGCAGTGCTGTAGGTGTCATGCATAATAGCAAGGCCAGTGATCGTCCGTGGCTGCTAATCTCTAAACAGCCTGCTGTGCCTCTGTCTGCCCGTTAATGGGCCCTCATTACGAGCAGGCCGCTAGTCCCGCGCGGTGACATTAATAAGGGTGAAGATGTAAAGCTCTGACATACATCTGCAGGGACAACAGGGAAGAAAACAACATCCAGCAGGGGGAAAAAAACAATTTAATGCCTCCATGCCCTCGCTGCGCTAGCGGCTGGCTGTACTGGACAAGAAGGAAGTGATGCGGTGAATGTGGTGGAGGAGGAGAAGGGGGTCACTCTCACCTTTAGTCCTCACCTGCACAACCTCATAAGCCTTTTGGGAGTACGAGAGATAAGACATCATCCATTTTCATTTATTGTTGTGCTTGCTATTTTGAAGTTAATTGAAGTCAGCTGGTTGAGCGCTGGAGGGCTGTAAAAGGTAAGGTCATTCGGTGGTCAGACCAATCCATATTCCATTATGCCGTCACACATTTCATCAGAGTGAATATGTCATGGTATTTAGTGTACACTTATGGGGCTTTGCATGGAATAAATGCTGATTGGTGGTTTGTAGACCAAAGACTTGTTATTGCCTGAAGGTGTATAGATGCAATTGGATCACAGTTCATGACGAATAAACAATATGGTTGTTTTGTAGCTCTGCATATGGTAGACTTGGGGACAGAAATGCACCAGTCTTGGTGCAGATAGTGAGAGACCAAATAGCCAGAATGACCCTCACTGACCTCACCTTCCTGACAAAGACAGCAGCTGCCAGTTTACAGCAGCTGATAATCACATTCTTTGTGGCCACTGACAAGTTAAATGCAGCCCGACGAGTCGGCTACCTAATCAGCAATGAGACGCTGGGGCCAATAAGTGCAGTGTAGCAATTAATCCCTAATTGACGCAATCTCTGACCATTAAAGCTGCATCGACCTCCTCCACAGTCTCCGAACAAGAGCCCCGCTGATGTCACCTCTCTCTACGTCAAAGGCGTGACTGAGCGCTCGCACCCCCCTGCAGCAAAGAGGTTGTCATGGCGATTATCTGCATCAGCTCCCCAGCCGCAGCTGCAGCTCCAGCACTGCTGCTTGGGTGCCTGCTCCCCCTCCTCCTCTTCCTGCTCCTCCTCTTCCTGCTCCTCCTCTTCCTGCTCCTCCTCCTCCACCTCCTGCTCCTCCTCCTCCTCCTGCTCCTCCTGCTCCTGCTCCTCCTGCTTCTCCTCCTGCTCCTCCTGCTTCTCCTGCTCCTCCTCATCCTCCTCCTGCTCCTCCTGCTCCACCTCCTTATGCTCCTCCTCCTCCTCCTCCTCCTCCTGCTCCTCCTGCTCCTCCTCCTCCTCCTCCTGCTCCTCCTGCTCCTCCTCCTGCTCTTGCACGTGCAGATGCAGATGAGAGAGGAGAGGAGAGCGGCCAATGCTGAAGGCTAAGGGTGGGGAAGGAGGGAAGGTCACAGGCATCTCTCCACACACACTTGTGCCAGGCTGGAGGGAGGTTTGGTGCCTGGCGGGTTGCGTTTGTGTAGAGCAGGCCCAGGACTTAACAGGCATCTCACAGCACAGGCTCGGGGCAGGTCTACTGTGCCTCTGGTCATTTCTGTCCTCTGCTGCCCAAGACATTATCAACAACATGTTTATAATTCAAGTAAATTGTTTGTTTTTTTTGTGCAGGATGACACTGTTTGTAGTCATTTTATTTAGCTCTGGATTTTGTTATTTAATTGGACCGTATTTTGGATATTTTGGTTAGCTGTGAGGAATATTCTGATGTTTTCCTTTTGAGCATGCATTTCCAGTATTTTCTGAGCCTCTTGTTGAGAGTATTGCTGTGGGCTTTGCTGTTGATCATTTCTTGGGAGGTCTCTTGCGGAGAGCATTAGACTTCCAAATGTGTCTCGCTTGGCTCCCTTATCACCATGCTTCCCCTTAGCTCCGTCAAGAGAGAATGTTCTAGAAAGGGCTCGGGAGAGCGGGGCAGGTACTCGCCTGGTTTCAATTACCACTTTCACACGGGGATCAGACACGCCGAGGGCATCCGGAGTCCCCTGATGAGCCAGAGGGGACGGTGGGGGGGGGGTTGCTCTCACACATGTGCTACCCCGAGCTGCCCTTTCTGGTATGCCTGATGTAAGAAAAGAAAACTGCACGCAGTAAATCTGTCGGCACGTCCTTATTCGCTTTTCACGGGAGTGTGCAGCCTTTAGTTACGAAAACACCGAGCGCAAATGTGAATGCAGCGCAGCCTGTGTGTGAAGGCCTGCTGTGTCAAACGCCTGTCTTTGATGTCACAGCAGCAAAGTTCAAATAGGTGCTCCGCACACAATTAAAAGGACTGTGTCTAACCAGCAGTTCCCATGGTGATGATCTCACCACTTTGTTTTGTTCACACTGCCCAGCAACAGGTGCACAGACCATAACACAGAGCAGTGAGTGGATGTTTTTGGAGGCACCGTATTCCTGAAAGTGAACAACATAATACCCTGCTGAAGAAAGCTTTCTCCCTTTTCTGTCAGCTTCAAACAGGGTGCCAGCGACATTGGACCCTGGTGCTAGTTTTTTGTCTCTGGGCCAGTATTTGTTGTCTCTGTGCCCTGGCATGGATTTTGTAATCCAAGTGCATTTCAGTGTTCAATTAGAAGCCTCCAAATCAGGCTGTGGAGTGAGGCCTTGCCAAAGCCCAGTCTGGGTCACTATGTGCTGACCTTTATATATTCTCTGTTATGATCTGCTGACCCTCTCTTCTAGGTCTTTCTGAAAGATATTAAGTTCAGCCTGGTGTTGAATGTGAGACACAAACCCTCTTTTTCCTGAATGCAGTCCAGTACAAGTCACAAATGTCATTGCAGGCATTAGGGTTTGTCATGTCATGTGTCAGAGTTGAATTTGGCCATATATAGCCACAGAATATTGATATGGACGTTTCTAGCGTTAAGAGCCTTCTCTGCACCATGTCTGTATGTGTGAACTCAGGAGACGGAATCTGTTAGTGTTACAGTGAGACATCTGTACCCGAAAGCTCAGAGTAAATGTCACTTCAGTGGCGAAGTGTGCTTATCCTCCTTCAGACCCTCTTAGGATTCCCTGGATCAACACGCACTTCAAGTTGTGTGGCGCACGGGCTAGATTCCCCACTGCCCCCGCCCCCGCTGACCGCCTGTGGCTGGCTCCGTTTGTAAGGTATTCATAAAAGAAACACGGCTACACGGCTGCCGGTGCCGAGCCTGAATCATTTATATTCTGAAGTGGATCTAAATCCTGCTGCTGCCACCGCCTCGCCCACTCCTCGCCGAGTCCTCTGGAGTCCCAAAGTCTCGTAATGGGCTCGGTGTCGAGCGGCGTTCCTCCACATGTTCCCCCGGTGCTCAGCACGGCAACAGCCCCAGTGCCGCACTTCAGCCCTTAAACCCTCTACTTTGTTACCATGACTTATTTATAAAGCCGCTCGCCGGCCTAAACACTTTGTTGATTTGAGCAGCGCTGCCATTTTTTCTAAGCACAGCCAGAGGGGGCGCTGTTCTAAAGTCTTACAGTGCAGTCAGTGTGCAGCATAAGAACTGTGTTATGAGAGGAAGGGCACCTATTGATATTAGGCCCCAGGTTACAGTGAGTCTCATCATGCTCCACGGTGACAAGTCTACACGTGTTTACATTCACGTACAGTTAGTGGGGGAGAGGGAGACTGTTCCAGTCCTCTAAATCAATGTCTGCGTATTTATACAGCCGCGACACCTGTCTGCTGCCAGGAATGCTAATGGCTCATTTTTACACTCGGCTAAGATGAAAGCCTTCCCAAATTGCCGTTGTTTGTCTCTGTGCTGTTTCCAGGCATTGCGAGCCGAGCAGAGAGCAACTATTTCAGTGGAGGATGAAATACTTTGCCCCATTATTATCTGAGTCAGACACTGTGTGACAGAATGAGGTTGTGTAGAAGGGTGGAGGCTTGGGAAGTTTATTTTTGGGCATTTTTTTATATTGTTTCCTGAATCAGTGACAAATAATACTAATTTAAGCCTGCATGACTTACAAATGGCCAAGCTCAGCCACTTCTTCTTCTGTGTCCTATGGAATGTCATCTACCTAATGGGCTATTATGAAGGAGTATGTTACATAAAACAGCACCCACATTGCCTTCCGAGCATCAGGTCAGAACAAGGTCATTTGTTCAGGAATCAATTCTTTTCGTTTCTAATCCTAAATGTAGTTCTATTCATGTGTGCATGCTTGTAGGAGTGTGCAGGTATTGGCTCTGTGTGTTTTCAGTGCTACGGCAACACACAGCGCTGTTTTATTTATGTTCCTGCTGTCCCAACACAACGCCACTCAGACAGATGATCAATAGCTCCCTCAGAGTCCATTACCCAGAGCTCCCAACTCTAGATGGGAAAAAGTTCCAATGTTGCTACAAGGTGATTTCGAGGCAGTCCAGTGTGTGCTGTGATGTACAAACTGCATTGACCGGACGAGAGTCTGTGTCCTGTCTGCTCCACAGGAATGGGATTAGAACAGCTGGTTTACCCTACGTAGTCATCACACACACACACACACACACACACACACACACACACACACACACACACACACTCTGTGGAGGAGGAGGATGAGTATATGACAATGCCCACCTGGCCAGCCCTTCCATGCTCATGTCGTGTTTGTGTGGAACAGTGTGTTGGCAGAAGCTAGGGGGTGTAGCCCATGCAGGTGCTCTGGGAGCCCACTGCTGCACTGCTGGGCCTCAGAGCCATTGGCTGCTCACAGCTGTGTGCTGAAAGTGTCTGCCGTGCGTAACACACAGAGCCTGGGAGCTCCTCTCCTGCACGCACCATATGTCCACTCTTCCCCATCGCAAATACCAATCACGTCTCAGTGGCGTCAGTGCCGCGGCACGTGACTGACAAAAGGGGCCTTTCTAGACAGGTTCCTGTTTGCTGAAGGGTTTTCTGAAAAGGCCACTTGAATGTGTGTCCCAGTGCCATTTACCCGCCCCCGTCAGGGTGGTATCATGCGTGGCACAAAAGGAGCCGCCATCAATGGAGAGCTATGAGCTCCGGTCCCCTTGTGCTGGCCCCTGGCTAGCTGCCGTCCCTGGCAAAGGCTGCGTCCTCACAGCACAAAGGAGACGCCGTGCGCCTGAGGGGTGCTGGACTGGACACAGAAGGAGAGGAGGAGGAGGAGGAGGAGGGGGAGGAGGAGGAGACGTGGTCAGGGAGTTGACTGCAGTCAGATCTCTAGATACTCTGTGGCTCCCTAGCCCTGCGCCACTGAGTCTGTGTCCCTTATGTAAGCACAGTAGCCGCACAGCCCAACTCACGTGTGTGTGTGTGTGTGTGTGTGTGTGTGTGTGTGTGCATGTGTGTGTGTGTGTGTGTGTGTGTGTTGGTTTTAGTTGCCAGTAGAAATGTGCCAAGAGGGAGAGATGAAGTGGCTAGGGCTGGGAGGAGAGAGGGGGATAGCTCATGATGCTCACTGATAGCTCTCTCTTTCTGTCTCTCTGTCTCTCTAGCTCTCTTGCTTTGTCTCTCTCTCATAGACAGAGCCATCTCATAGACACCTGAGCATGTCTTTGTCTCTCTTTCTGCTCAGCTGATGGCTGAAGAGGGTGGTGTCTCTCTCTCTCTCTCTCTCTCTCTTTTTGGTTTCAGCTGCTTTGGGTCTGATCGGGTAGCTCTCTCTGGTGAGTGTGTTAGATTTGATGAAAGGTAAACTGGTAAGGACCCTTAGCAGGTGCAGGTGTCATGATGCTTGTGAAAGTCATTGGATTCTTGCAGATTTGGCAGGAATGTGTCATGAAGACTGATGGTGGGGATTAGATGGCTAGATGAGGGAGACATTACTGATCACCCAGCCATCCTTACGCATCCTTAGCACACACAGGTGTGAAATGGAGTTTTCCGCCATTCAGCACCATGTCAGCAGGTTGTGCCAAGATGTATAGCCCAGTGATGGAGGGCCCTGGTCATGTGTTGCCAGTGGAGATGGAGGCTGACATGCTAGTGCTTGGCCCTCAGCTGTTGCTGAGTGACCGAGGGCCTAGTGTCCCATGGTTGTAAAGGTTGATCTGCAGCGCTAGCAGCTGTGCTCTGTTTACTGTAGGTTTGTTTTCCTGCCTGGTGCACTCATGTGCTCTTAACCTGTACGCCACCCTGTCACTGGCGCCTCGTGTTCACTTTGGACAACTCAAACGCAGGCTTTCACCAGCAGGGGGATTATTGCCCCCCTCAAGCCCCTCAGTGTCAAGTACTCAGCTGCTACTCTCCGTCTCTGCCAACACATTAACACTCATGGATGTGTGTCTGACGTGCAGAAACGGACAGAGGTGGAGGACAGGGAGGAACGCTGAGTGACCCCTGAGGTCTGAGGTCCCACCGGCCGGTGCAGGAGGTGGGGCGTGGCACACTGGCGTCCTGCGAGGCTCCTGTTTCAGACGGCTCTCTTGACGGGCTGTCAGGCCGCTCCCGCACCCCTGGCACGCGCTCAGCAAACGTGTTGACAGAGTGTTCAACACGCACGCGTCACTTTTTATTTTTTCCTTCTTTTTTTCCACCCCATCAAAATCTCTGGCCTGGTTTCAGATCTAATGAAAAATTGTGACGGGAGCGATCCTGGCATGGCCACGCTTAACGGCCCAAAGGCAAAGACTTGGCGCCACGGCGCTTTTTCTCCATATCCATCCACTTTTGTTGTTGCTGGCTGAAGATGATGAAAATAGAACAGCAGAGAGCAGCTCATGCCAAAAGCGCATCAGCTCTGGTGATCTGGGCCTCCACACTGTTTTTATCTGAAGTGAAGAATGAAGGTTAAGGTGAGGTTGCGTGCATGAGGCCAGCTGTGCGTTGCATGCTTGACCTGCTACTGTATGTGCGGAGCACGTGGGAGTGACCACGGACAGTTGTGCTGACAGACAGGTATGGTGGACTGCAGCTGTCTGTCTTTTGAGCTCTTTGGTCAGGGTGGTGCAGGATAGGCTGTGCACCCTGCACATCAGATACTGGTGTTATGTGAAGATACTCTGTGACTAGTCATCTAAATGAAATGATGCGTGGCTCTCACTGATCAAAGACGTTTCATTTCATTTCTTTAATTTCATCAAAGCTGGTTGTCATAAGTCACATGGATTCATACATTGTGTTCAAAGTACAAAGTGAATTTAAAACAGTGAATCACCAAGTCTAAGACATTTATATTTAAACCCATTGTAACTGAGCAAACAAGACTCATCTGTTCAATCTGCCAGTGAATCATTAAGGGTTGTTGTTTCCCTGTCACTTGGGTCTCAGAGAAAGTCAGAGAAGCCTGGTACGGCAAGCAGCAGATGTCCAAATATCAGGATCCTGCTCTGTCTGGGTCTGGATACCTTTGACTTCATGTCGCAGCCATTGCTGTGGAACAACTCCACTCCCATACCCCCTGGTTAGCTCTGGAGAACCAGGCGTAGTGGAAGTGACTTGTTTTTTATGAATGGCTTTTTATTGTTTCTGAGAACAAAGACAAACAAACAACATCATGCTTTGGAAATGAGAAGCAAAGGGACAGGGACATATATGTGTGTGTATATATGCTTTGGAAATGAGAAGCAAAGGGACAGGGACATATATATGTGTGTATATATGCTTTGGAAATGATAAGCAAAGGGGCAGGGACATATATATGTGTGTATATATGCTTTGGAAATGAGAAGCAAAGGGGCAGGGACATATATATGTGTGTATATATGCTTTGGAAATGAGAAGCAAAGGGGCAGGGACATATATATGTGTGTATATATGCTTTGGAAATGAGAAGCAAAGGGGCAGATATATGTGTGTGTATATTTGAAAATGAGAAGCAAAGGGGCAGGGACATACTGTATATACAACTCACAGAGCAAGCTGTGTAGGTGACTTCTGCTTTCTTCAGAAAGTCCAGCAGGCCGGCGCTCACGGAGATGTGCGTTACCGTCGGGAGGCTTTGACTCACTTTGCTCGCCCCTGAAAGAAATCAAGTACACCTCCCCACTGGCCTTTGTGCTGGTAGCCGTGCGTTGGCCGTCCATTTGCACTGTGTCAGGAGAGCACAAGGGAGCGGGTGCTTTCTTCTCACCACTGTCTCACGCTGCACACTTAAAGGTTAGCCGAGGACCAAACGCTCACGGTAACAAGCTCAAAGGCCTGCTCTGTTCTTTGGTCCTTTGGAAGCCATCAAAAGAATAGTTCATCCTGAAATTTTTAGTTCACCATGCTCTTTTTTAAAAACATGAATACATCATTATCTTAGTACACAGTACTTTCAGGCATTAAGGAACATTGTGTATTCAGAATATCAAGACATTTAAAAAGACATTTTAGCTTTTTACTTCAAGTATCTGGCCTTGGGACTTGAGACAACACATTCATGGGACATTCATACCATACAGTGAGTGTAGACCTTGTGCAGTATTGATGTTGCATAAGAGTCGAGATGTTGCACAGCCTCAAAAAAGTGTTTCTTCATTTCAGCCTGAATGAACATTAAGAAAAGAAACTGAACTGCTGAATAAATGTGTGTACAGTGGTACATTGCTTAACAACAATATATCTATGATTTAAAACAAAACATGTCAGTATTTTGTAGATTTTTTAAAAGGGGAAGGGATTTATTCAAGATTTGGCAACTGAAACGTAAGATTGTTTTAGGATGCAGCACACATTAGGGCTTAAACAGCAGTGGGCTTAAACTTTTCGTCTGTGACCCCCCAAAAACCCTGACCAAGTCTCGCAAACAATTTCTCTCCAAACGCACAAAACATTATAGTCATATTATTATAGCTTTACTTTGGGTAATGTTGTGAGATTGGAGGCACAGACAGAAAATGACTTGTCACGTACAGTAGGTAGGCTATGCTATGTCCACTCCACAGGCAGAACCGTCCATGACAGCTTTTGACAATCTGTTTTGTTATTTTCCAATACAGTACATAGCTAGCACTCATCCAGTGTAGAACTGGCGCCCCTGTGGTGAAAGGCAGCCTAGTGCTCTGTCTGTGCTGAGCTTGTGCAGCGCACCTTTGAACTCAGATGGTACTGTAGGTGATTTGAGGCTCAGGTTTAGTTTGCATAATCAGAGTATCCACTTTTGGAGGAACATTAGGAACATAAACTTTAAAAAAGTGTTTTTTTATTCAGACAATCATTTCGCAACCCCTCCATTGTTTTTGGTGGAGCCCCCTCCCCCAGTTGTAGAACCACTTCTTTAGGGTACCTCTTACTGTTTCCTTCACAAATCATATTCTACAAATTTCATTCGCTAATCGTATTCTTCTGAGCTTGCAGAGCTGTAAACTGATTCTGATGATATGCTCCCTGAATGCCCTTGCACCTGAGCGGGAGACGAGCTCCTCCAGTGTGTTTAAACTCTTCCACTGACTTCCACTCTCTCTTCCTCCCTCTCTTGCTCTCTCGTTCGTGCTTGGCTGACTCGAGCCCTGGTCCCTGGGCGTGAGGGGTGTGGGGTGAGGCTGTGTGGGTGTTCTTGGGTGTGGAGGCAGGGCGGGCTCGGGTGGCTGCTGCCAGAACGATTTCCAGTCATTTTGAGTGGTGAGGCGGGAGCATTGATTGGTGTCAGTGATTAAATGGCTAATGTTTCATCAAAGATCCCACACTGGCTGAGGGTTTGAGCGGTAGCAGAAGTACATGTCCACACACACACACACACACACACACACACACACACACACACACACTCACTCTCTCTCTCTCTCTCTCTCTCTCTCTCTCTCTCTCTCTCTCTCTCTCTCTTACACACACACACACACACACACACACACACACACACACACACACACACACACTCTCTCACACACATACACACACACACACACACAAAAAGAGAAACAAACTAAACAAACACACAAAAAGAGAAACAAAACATGCTCACACACATGCATGTGGTTTGACTAGCTTTTAGACACTGTTGGTTTTGTGGAAGCTGTAACTCTCTCAGACTGAGTGTGGAATGGCAGATGTTATCCACTCAAACCTTATGATCATTTCATAATAAAGGTATTCACAGTGCAGAACATGACAGTGTATAGGGTAATTAATCATTATGATCTAATTAAAAATATATGCCATGATTCATTAATCAACTGCTGTTCACATATTTCAACACTTTGGTGCATGTACATACATTTTCATGGTAGTTAAGTCATGTTTGTTGCCACAGGGACTGTTGAATAACACTTCTCTGAATACAGTCTGAGGCATGGGGTATGACGTGTGAAGATGACTCGGAGAAAACAGTTGCTGTTGCGTAACAAGGGGAGTGTGTGTGTGTGTGTGTGTGTGTGTGTGAGAGAGAGAGAGACCGAGAGAGAGAGAGAGAGAGAGAGAGTACTGTATATGTGTGTGTCTGTAGCTTCATGTCAGTCAGGTCAGGGAAGCAGGTAAGGACATGTTGCCCTATGGCTGACCCTGTCCTTGGAGAAAAGAACAAGCCACACAACATCCTGACAGGAAGCTCAGCAGAGACACAGCCATATGTCACGATTCAGTCTAAAGTAAACAGAGGCAGCAAGCTACTCAAAGTGTAGGCACTTTCTATGAACCCAGTATCTATAAAGCCTTACAAACAAGCTATTACTGTAAGCATTCATAAGTCTCACAATAGCTGCTTTCAGACATAGGTGTAAGTCTGCATGTTCTGTGGATATCAAGCGGTTGGGCCGTATATCTGAACAACATCTCCCCACATTTGGAACTCCGAACTTAGCCAGCTCTTACACTACTCCCCTCCTAGTATTTCAAACAGACATTATGTAAATGAGCTGAACGAATGTCTGAACGAAGTGAAGAACAAGCAGAGATTCTGTTCATGTGAGATGAAGTATGGAGAGGAGGATGGTGATGATGGTGATGATGATGAAGTAGGAAAGAGTGAGAGAGGGAAGAGAGATGGAGAGATGAAATCATCATGGGTGTGGGACAGCATGCGGCCTGGCCGTGCGACTGGTCAGAGAAGTGCACACAACTTTAAGTTGCACTTGTGTGTGTGTTCAGGGTCTGTTATGGGTGGGCATTATTAACAGACAGCCATGGCAAGAATAAAAAATGTAGTGATCTTTTATCATGTCTACATCTGGTTTACCCTCCAATGGCTCAGAACTGAACTTTACTGCTGCCCACATTCCACAATCTATATTATATGTGTTGTCTAGCAGATTTGGGAGCTCTGTCAGTAACGCACACGCACGCACACACACAACCTGCGTTGTGTTGAACCTGCGCGATTCAGCCCTGCACACGCCCGGACTCAAACCCGCAAAACAGCAGCACCTCGGATCGGGAGGCGAGCACGCTAACAATTGAGCCAATAGCCCAGGCTACTGGCTCGCATGCCAGCAGCACTCTTGAGGCACTTACTTAAATGATATCTGGTTAATTACATAAAGCAAGTTGAGCAATGCAGTGTGATGTGTACCTCTTATTTCCACGTTGCTTCAAGCTGTGCCAAATAACAGGTTGCTTAGCACACTCTGCCATCTTGTTCCCTGTGATTTTTTCCCTGCATACACATAATGGGAAATTAATCGGGTCACTATGGGAGCACGTTGTCCAAAATCCTATTTATTTGCATCAGCTGTTGATTGAGGTAAACACACATCTTAGTGCTTAATCCGACTTAACACTTTCATCTGTTCGGGCTCGGAGCCTGCAGTCTGTCATCATTCTAACACCATTGTCAACACATACGTGAGTGTGTGTGTGTGTGTGTGTGCCTATTGATGATGGTGTTCACACACACACACACACACACACACACACACACACACACACACACACACACACACACACACACACACACACACACACACACACACACTGGAGTGTATATGTTAATTATAGTGAGAGAAATTCTTTGCAAACAAGTAGTGGGTTGGGTACCGCAATTAGGTCCTACAATAAACATGCAGTGGTGATACTCCATGGACCAGTGTCATTGGTGTCATGTAGGTGTGTGAAACAGAGTAAAAGAGTATGTATACCCTTTATACAGTATTTATGTATACCCTGTAGTATTTATGTGAAGTAAAACTACACTTAGTAGCAGCCACGCTGTGGCATTCATTTGGTGTGGCGCATTCTGCAAGGTTAATGGATAGTGAATGGAGTTTGTGCTCATGAACAAAGGACCATGAGAAGGAGAATTCACTGAATCTGACAAATGAAATGGGAATCGCTGTACTACCCAGTATTGGATTAGTAAATCCAATCGGTGGAAAATCAAATAAGCGATTGGAGGGGAAAATCCTGTGGGTATTGAAAAGCTAACCTGACCTTTGAAACTGACACTGTTATCAGGGGGGAAAATCGCTTAAGTAAAAAATGCCATCCTGGGCATAGATATAAATAATGTCAAAAAAGATGTCTCTGAAGCTGTAACATGCTACAGAGGTCATGTTAATGAATGCAGCTGCAGGCAACACATGCTACCACGGACAGTGGGCAAAATATGTAAAAGCTTGTGGTATATATTTAGAATCCTGTCGTATCTTAGCGGTGGTGAAGCTTAGCTCTCCTGATTGTCAGGCTCCTACACACTCAGATCTGATTACAGGAGGACTGTCAAACTGCTGTTGAAAGCTGGGCAGATCCTCTGTGTGTGTGTGTGTGTGTGTGTGAGATAGAGTGAGGAAGAGGAAGAGACAGCGCCTTAGCACTCCTCACCACCCACTCAGCCTTCCAAGGCTTTTCCTGGGCGCCGTCTTCGATGTCCTGTCTGACGTCTTATTTGTCTGGTTTGTGTTGTCTTCAGTGTGTTAGGCCCAGCAGGGTGCCTGATAATTATGCTTCTGTGTGTATGATTTATAAATCATGTATACTGCACAATTGCTGTGTCGCTTTTTAAGCCCTCCAGATGTGTTTTGCCTCCAGAGTCTGGTTGATTGCATTTTTACTGCATACTATATGCAGTGTGTGTGTGTGTGTGTGTGTGTGTGTGTGTGTGTGTGTGTGTGTTCCTTAGATACACACAAAGACAAACAGGGCGGGATGAGAAGTCATAAATATTTATGACTTGGTTGTTAAAGACGTGTTTGTCATTAGAGTTCTTCTGTGGTGCTGCATGGGAAACGTTGTGGTAATGCTGTGATGTATTACAGAGCAATTTTCTCAGATGGACGCAGTTTCGCTCTGCCACACTGGGGACAGTGTGTGTGTCTCTCTCCTCTTTGTGTTTGTGTTTGTCTGTGTCTGTGTGTGTGTGTGTGTGTGTGTGTGTGTGTGTGTGTGTGTGTGTGCATGCCGGTACCTGTACACAGTGGTCTGTGATGATTAAGTGTCCCGAACTCCCACGTCAGGCAGTTGTGTTGCGTCCCTCAGGGTGGACACTGGCCAGTGGGGGAGGAAGCAGGTGTGACTAGCACTATGCCAGGAGAAGAAGGGAACAGAAGAACAACAAGAAAAGAGTGAAAGATAAGTGTAGAGAGAAATGCACCAAGTGAGAAAGAGAGAAGAGTGAAGAACAGAGGGTAGGAGAGTTAAAGCAAGAGCAATAACTTAGCAGTGCCGGGCAGTGCTTCAGTGATCCATCTAAGAGCGGTCAGGGTGAAGGAGAGCACAGAGTCGGGAGGCTGAGTGGCAGTCAGGTGAACAGGTGAGCACATCCCCTCCACAGAACAGTCAGGTGAACAGGTGAGCACATCCCCTCCACAGAACAGTCACATCCTACTAGGGCTGTCATCCACGGCTCATCCTGGAGTCTCTCAGCTGTGATACATACACACTGTATTCCTTATAATACGTCAGATACAGTGGACAATGGACCACTATGGACTGCAGTTAGCATGGCTCGCTGGTATGCTTATTTTGTCCTACTTTGATCTGCACTGCTGGTGGGTGGGTGAGTTGAGTGTGATGTGAGGGAGAGTTTGCCAGGCTCCAGGCCATCGAGTGAGCCTGTGGAGGAGGCTTAGCTTAGCCCAGCCCTGGCATGCAAGCTGCTGCCCCTCCAATGGGGGCATATTTC
Organism: Alosa alosa; assembly: GCF_017589495.1. NCBI lineage: Eukaryota > Metazoa > Chordata > Actinopteri > Clupeiformes > Clupeidae > Alosa > Alosa alosa. Next base: position 3,434,751 of record NC_063209.1, read on the forward strand.
ATTCCCCTACCCCACCCCCTGCCCCCCCGGCCTCCCACTCTCCTGATCCAGAGCTAAGGCCTCTGCATCTTTGCTCCGGGCCGGCAAATGTGTTTTGCCCCAATAGGAGCTGGATATTTATGTTGGAGGAGACTGCACTCTGTTCGTGTGCTCAACCAATTAGGCTGTCCTGTCTGTTGTGAATCATTTTAATTAAATAGAGTTTACTGGCCTGTATATAAACATGCTCTCCTTTTTTTTTGGCCTCTCAGCGCTCACTCTTGCTCTTCGTCTTTCTCTCTCTCTCTCTCTCTCTCTCTCTCTCATACACACACACACACACACACACACATACACATACACACAAACACAGGTTCAGCCATCTTAGGTGTGCGTTCATAGGGTGGTATAGTGGGCCAAGGTGACGAGCCATGATGAGTTATTAGGCTCAGAGAAAGGTCACCCTTTGAGGCGGCGTTGTGGCAGGCAAACGAGCTGCACGCATATCACCAGATCTTAATTAAGTTCCAGCCCACAGCACAAGGTCTTCTCCTCTCACCTTAACATCACCTAGGATTCAATTACACGTGCATTCACACCTGAGATACGCCATTTAAAGGCAGACTCCTTACCTGATAGATTTTGCGTGTTGAGACAACACCTTTTGCATACATATATGCATGGTGTTGCAGTTTAATAGAAGTTAAAATGTGCTTAGGCTCAGAAATTAGTTCTAGAATAGAAATATGCTTACCACCAGGACTTCATTAAAACACTTTCTCCCTCATGTTTGCCTATTGTGTGGCTGTGGTTTGGCCTGTGGGTTTCAGTACTGATCTGAGGTCAGTGTTAAGATGACTTTGGGGCTGGGGGAGCATTTCCCCTGCTGGACACTGCAGCTTAAAGAGAGGCCAGAAGCTATAATTGCCTTTTCCAAGAGACTGACCAGGCCTACTACCCTCAGGGTTTAACTGGACAGAGGCTGTTTCTTTTCTATCTTGTCTTTTTATTTTCCTGATCTCTCTCTCCACATGTGTTTGACTGTCAAACTAAACTAAAGGAAAAGAAAATTCCAAATTGACACTGGACACAGAATTGAAAATCACTGGCCAACGATACTGCTGGTCAACTTTTATAAGTGGTTCAGGTTATGTTTGGGTTCTCTGCATCAATCTGACTCAGCGCATCAATGTCCAAAGTGGAAAAGCCCTTACAGTGATCCTTTGTCATACCTTAAACAGGAGTGCTGAACAAATTTGAGCTCACCCACATTCTGCAGTGTAACTTTTCTTAATTTAATAATTATGCTATCCCCTGTACAATTTCTCCCATTTCCCCATGGGCTTTTTTCACACACACACACACACACACACACACACACACACACACACACACACACACACACACACACACACACACACACACTCTGTGTGATGGAGTTTATATGAGTGTTCCCCCATGAAGGGTTTTTTGAAGAAAGAGGCCTTAAAGAGGCCATAAAGCAGCTATTGTGAACATGGCCAGTGGGCAGTTTGATTAGCGGTGAGTCACAGGCTGCAGGTGGTCAGTGATCAGTGATGACGGGCCTGTTATGAGGAGAACCTGTGTGTTTGTGTGTGTGTGTGTGTGTGTGTGTGTGTGTGTGTGTGTGTGTGTGGTTTAGAGCTAACAGAAGGAACAAATTCAGCCTCTGGGTATAGGTGTAAAAGGAAGGCTGTGGACTGGAGTAGGTGGTGGAGGACCAGCGTCACGCTTGACTCTTCATCATATCTGTATCTGACTCTTCATCATATCTGGATCTGACTCTTCATCATATATCTATATCTGACTCTTCATCATATATCTGACTCTTCATCATATATCTGTATCTGACTCTTCATTATATATCTGACTCTTCATCATATCTGTATCTGACTCTTCATCATATCTGTATCTGACTCTTCATCATATATCTGACTCTTCATCATATCTGTATCTGACTCTTCATCATATCTGTATCTGACTCTTCATCATATATCTGACTCTTCATCATATCTGTATCTGACTCTTCATCACATATCTGACTCTTCATCATATCTGTATCTGATTCTTCATCATATATCTGACTCTTCATCATATCTGTATCTGGCTCTTCATCATATCTGTATTTGACTCTTCATCATATATCTGATTCTTCATCATATCTGTATTTGACTCTTCATCATATATCTGACTCTTCATCATATCTGTATCTGACTCTTGATCATATCTGTATCTGACTTCTCCATGCAGGCTGTATCGCCCAAATTAATGGCAACTTTGTCCAACTGCAGGGAACAGGAAAAAAGGCTAATTTCAGCTCCATTCTGTTTAATAACTGATGCAGGCTGAAATGTAAAAAGGGCCATATGTGGTGATGGCACAGCACTGGTTTGTAAATGTCCGTCATTTCTGTGACTTTGCTCGTTATGTAGGTGACCTGCGATGCAAGGGACGCGAGAGAAACGGCACAGACTCAGGCACGGCAATTACCTGCCTGTGCCTTGCTTTCACACACCCGTAATGATATTCATTGATATGCAGCTCCCAACTACAAAGCGCTGCCAAGAACAAAGAGCTGCACAGCTTCAGTTCCTCACGGCTGTCTAGGCGCTTGTTTGTTTGTGCACTAAGTAACCGTAATAAGAACATTTAACAGACCAGACGATTCATTAGGGTAACCTCATACTCCTGGGAAATAAGGGGATTGCTGGGTGGACAATGCTGACGTATTTATATATTTCTTTGTTTGTTTTTAAACATTATTTGTTCAGTATTTTTGATTGACACCTGGCCAGTGGCTTTTAGTTACATAAGAAGGATTGGGTGAGGTGAGATATGGTGCTGTTGGTTCAGTACTGAAATTCTGCAAGCTCATTCCACACACACCGAGGTAAAAAGAAAGAAGAAACAGAACAGAAAAGGGACGAGTTCACCTGCTGTCATTGCCACCGAAGGTGCCTGCAAGGTGACACAAGCGTTAAAACGAAGCGCCTCTGTTTTTTGAGTGGCTGCCAAGCCTTGTGAAGTGATCCCTCAAGACTCAGCTGTAGTCTACATTTATCCACTTCTCCGGAGTATTTTAAGCATGCAGACTCACGCGCGCGCTCACCCCCGGGGCTGTGGCACTGGCTGGGGCTCGAATCCGGCCGCCTCCCTTGTAGTGTTGCTAACGGCTTTGCGCGCCAAGTCTTGAAAAATGATGTATAGCAGCGGCGCTTGATGGACATGGCTCCTGACTGTGTAAATTGTGCGAAGCGTTAACTCGCGGCTCGTTAATGTTTTATGCTAGTTAAACTCCGTGACCCCGATCCGCGGACAGCTCAGGGACTGAGAGGATGAGTGATGAGAGCGGTCATCAGTCAGCCCCCGCTGGAAGAAGCACCCTGGCTAACGGCCTCGTCCTTGGCATGCCTGTGACAAGAGGTCATGGCATGGCAGAGTGACCTTCCTGCTGTCCTGATTGCATGAACACTAACCAGCTTGACTATAAACAGGTGTTGAGAATATCCCTTTGGGGGGTGCATTCCATGAAATAGCAATGACAGAGAGACACAGCTATGTAAACTGCTCAGGCTCTCTGAGTGTTCATAACTCTGAGGTTGGTTGAGTCTGAATGACCCCTGTCTCTTTGTTATCCCTAGTGGTTTTTCTTATGAATGATCAGCCACTGAGGTTACACCTGGATCTCAGGTGAGGATCACAAAGGGATTTGCTGCAGAGGTTTCAGTAGAGTTTGAGAGAGTCCGCTCTGAGCCCTAAAACTTCTCTAAGAGCTCACTTGAGCCTGTGACTTGTGCCCTTTTTAGAGAGGTGCTTGGAGGGATACGGTCTCTCCTTACTGAGGCACCAAGGCAGTGTCATCAAGGTTAGCAGGGATGGAAAGAGGTCAAGGTTATCCAGCTGTGCGTCATCACTATATATGCTGCTATATATATTGTGACCGGTGTGGTTGGTATACCACAGCCCATGGACAAGGACAGCCATCCCAGCGGGGGTTGTGGATGGTGTAGGATGATGTGGTGCCTCCACCCACGCTCCCCCTGTCCCCTGAGGTTGTAGATCAGGCCCCATCAGGCAGCACCGCTGACAGCTCATTCCATGCGGGTGGGGACAGATACGGACTTGAAGAGTGTGTGTGTGTGAGGGGGGATGAGGATATGTGTGTGTAAGTGCGTGTGTATGTGTAAGTGTGTGTGTATGCTGTGAGGTGTGTATGGAGAGGGGGGTGATCAGCAGCGATCCATCAACACAACGCCGCAGCAGCCTGTGGAGCGTATGCTCTCCATCACGGTGGGCGGATGGGCGGGCAGTGCGGGGCAGTGCGGAGGCCGACGGGCCATAAAGCAGGAGCCGCCGCTGACAGGGCCTCCGCGCGCTCGCTCATTTTTATCGCCACTTATGAGCCGGCAGTTAGCGCCGCTGTTAATAACCAGCCGCCCAGAATTAGACGCTTCGCAAGAATTGGACTGCGGCACCAAGACAGCTCTTTTTATTCATCCACTCCATCCCTTCTTCTCTCTCTCTGCCGCTCTCTCTCACACTCTCCATCTCTCTCTGGCTGAGGACTGGACTCTCCTTAGCGGGGGCCCAGACGTGCTGCTTTTTAAGTGGCAGCCAGTCAAGTGGTCTGATGGAAGGAGAGGGGCAGAGATGAATGGAGGGGTCGATGGATGGTCCAGGGAAAAGGGCAGGTGAAATAGCCGCCCGGTCAGGGTGCCTCTTGGGTGTCAGATGAGGCTCTTTCAAACGTGGCTTGGTTGAAACTGAGAGCTGATAGATGAGAGTGAAGGAGGAGCAGAGAGAGGGAAGATGACACAAAACATGAGAGGAGAGCTGGAGAACAAATGTCACACTGTGCTGTCACAGTGGGCTCTCAGTAGGCTCGTTCTGCACCTCTAGCCCTGTGTGAGAGTCAAGCATGTTTTCATCTTCTGGTACAGTCACTTGCCTGGAGAAATAGCACCCGCACTAACACAACGCAGGACTGATGAATGAAGATGTACTGTTTGCACTGAATATATTCACTTAAAAATACAACAGCAACGCCAAAGAACTTTCCCTCTGTCGCACGCATGCTATTTGTTTATCCAGCACCGGCTTTGCAAATAACGATGTCCACAGACAAGGTAGAATATGTTGCACGATTTATGAAAGTATGATGTATTGCGACATCAGATGCAAGTCAAATTTGTAGTTTCTTATGTCTCATTCCATTGAACTACAGATCCGCTACCCGATCTGGCAAACTTACATAGTGCGGTTATAGCCGATAGAGGGCCGCAAAGCGAATGCAGAAGTGCCGTTCACCCTGTTACTAGTTGATGAACCACTGAAACGATTTTGGAAAACATTATTTTAAGGTACAGAAAACTGTTTGGTGTTGCTTTAAATGATATGGAGGTTACAATCATGCAGAACATGTACATATTAGACGCTTAAAACTGAGGCAGGCGTGTGAATGTTGCTGCAGGGGGGATGTAAAGATTGCTTCACATCCACGGGCTATGGATTCAGTTCCAAAGCAGCATGGAAACGAGTGAAGGTGGCAGTCAAAGCACTCGTACTTCACACAGTGCTAAATTGGTCCCATAGGAAGCACAATGTGTGTGTGCGTGTGTGTGAAGAGGTAGATTGGAAGATGGGTGAAAAACTAGCAACTCCCATTGAGAGCTGAACCAAAGTGGGCCTAGCTCACACATCTATATTTAGCCTCCATTTATGTTTTTTTTTGCTTTCTGTAATAATAATAGTGTGTCTGTGAGGGAAGGGACGCTGGCATTGCATCACAGCGCCAGCCAGTCTATCGGCAGCCAGCCCTGGACCCACAGTGGACAGATACTGCCCTGGTGTGTGTGTGTGTGTGTGTGTGTGTGTGAGAGAGAGATGTCAGTAGTCCACCTCTCACTCAGCTGAAAGTAGGTTGAGCACCATACACTCTTCCTGCTTATGAGGGCTCTCAGCTGATGAGGTTTTTACAGCTGTGCTTATGTACAGTGATAAAGCCTGTGGTGAAATAACACAGAAATATAGAGGTCACAGGTCAAGGTCATCTGTGTGTGCTGTCATAGGGAGTCACGGGAGACACTCTTAGCAGAGAGGGTTCAAGCGGAGCTAGTAATCAAGGATCTTTGCTCTTAGTGCTCTGTCTGAATGGCTTGGCCCTGGCTCTTAAGTGCCCTTAACGTTTTAGAGACCAATCAGCATTAAGCTCAGGAGCTGGTAAGAGAATGGTATCTCATTCAAGAAAATGTAAAAGTAAATTAGGATAAAATCATATTCATAACAATAATGAATAGATGCAACATTCTCCCATAACTCAGATAATACATCCTTTGTGTGTGCTAATTGCACTGCTAGACACAATAATAGACAGGTATGTGGAGTTTTATAATCATTTCTCACTAGAACACAAGATCACATACTGCATTTTTAATTCTGTGTTGCCATCCAAACTATTTAAGATGCCTCGTCTGAAAAAGTACCACAAACACAAAACCAAAACATCAAACCAAAACCCCTGGTGTGTATTCTATTCCGCTATGCCCTCTCCTGCTAATGCATTTGCCTGTTTTGGATGCGAGGCTCTGCATGCATATGAGCTTGTAGCTATAGCCAACAGCTAAGGTCATTTTGCTCACATACTCAAGCATGCTGTCTTGCCTTTACTACTGCCTGCTCGTGCTGGTCAGAGATAGCAAATGCCCTGCTGGTGCAGGGCCGTGTAGCGCCCCGTCTGGAGGACATCTGTCTGTTGTGCTGAAAGTGGTAGAGGTATGTTCTCTCCGTCTTTGGCTCGGTCAGTTTCTCGTCGGCGAGAGATTAGGGGGAAATCGATGGGCCGGCGGCTCCCGTCTCATCCCCACCACCACGCGCTCTCTCTCTCCCTCCTGCTGCCCAACCCCCACTCACCTGGTCAACCCCACAGCTCACACACTGCTCCATTCATTTGTGAATTATTGTGTGCACTGCTGTTGGTATTTTTCTTTGTCTCTCTAAAACTCCCATTCCTCTTTCCTCTGTCTGACCTTCTCTGTCCCCCTTTCTCCCCCTCCCTTCTCCCTCTCTTTCTTGCCATCTCTCCTTCTGTCCTGTTCTCTCCCTTCTCCCACTCTTTCTCCTGCTCTCACCCTTTTCCTCCCTCTCTCTATATCTCTCCCTTCTCCCTTTCTCTCCCCGTTTCCCTCTAATAGAAACCATGTTCTTTTGACTGTTGTTGTTGTTGTTGTTGTTGTTGTTAATTATGTTACTGTTATTGTTGTTGCTGATATAGATGTCTTTTCTTTCTCACTGTAATTTGCCTTTCTTTGCTGGTATTTTAAGCATTTGCTTCTGGTGCTCCCTCTCTCTCTCTCCCTCTCTCTCTCTCTCTCTCTCTCTCTTTATCTGTCTCTCTATCTGTCTGTCTCTAACCCTGCATTCGTTGGTTTTGTTGTGGCATGACCCCCAGTCCAGGATGATGCTGCCCCAGGTACGCAGGAGTACATTATGTTGCGGCAGGACTCCATCCACTCCGCGGATATAAGGAGTAAAGGCTCGCCCTTTCGTGCTAAGTGTCACGAAATCTTCTGCTGCCCGCTGAAGCAAGCCACCCTCAAAGAGAGCTCAGAGCCTGAAGGTTTGTTTGCACCCCATCCATCCTCTTTTGATTTGTTATGTTACACCCCTTTTTTTCTTCCTCTCCTTCCCTTGTTCTTTGCTGATGCCCTTTTGTCTCCGCATCTCAAACCTGTCACATCTGAACCTTTAGCTTTGACTTTTCTGTTGTGTGTTTTTCCTCTGCTCCTTGTTATCCTGGTTGTTTTGTTGAAGGCATTTGCTCGGTGCATTGCTCTCTCTATCCCCAGATTAAGCCTGTGTTTGCTAAAATGCCCGTCTGCTCAGCTGAATGCACGCGGGAGATGCCCTCCTTTACTCTGTTATACCGTGTGCGTCTGTGTGCGCCTGTGTGTGTGTGTGTGTGTGTGTGTGTGTGTGTGTATGTGTGTGTGCTTGCCCGCATGTGTGCATACTGTAGGTGTGCAGCCCTCTCCCCCCGGTGCGTGGCCTCCTATATGACGGTGCCTGACCGTCACCGGGAGAAGCATGCGGCGGTGCCAAGCCACCAGCACTGCACGGGAGCGATAGGGTGCTGCCGCAGCTGCCCTTCCTCAGGGTGCGCTCAACGCTGGCAGCCAATTGGCTGCTGTGAGAAATTGGAGCATAGTGTACAAGAGAGGCCCACGGGTCGCAGCACTTCTCCAGTCTCCTCTCCTCATCCCTGCCAAAGGCTACGGAAGCAGGTCATGAGGAGGAGGAGGAGGAGGATGTTAGCATGCCCTCTTCAGCAGCTCTCTGCTCTCGCCCCTTTTCCTTCCTCAGTCTCCTTCTCTCTCTCTCTCTCCTTTCTCCCTCTTCTCTACATCCCTCTTTTTCTCTCTTTCTTTTCTTCCAGCCATTGCCCTTTACTGCTCTGCCATCTCTTTGTCTCTTTCTTTCTTTCTTTCTTTCTTTCTGCCCCCCCTCTCTCTGGTGCTTGCAGACGCATGTGGCGTGGCCTGTGTCTGCTTAAGGGAGGCTGCTGTCTCTGCAGGCCTGGCTGCTGGTGATGGGAGGAGGAGGAGGAGGGGGGGGAGGGGTGGGTGCATGCTGTCACCAGGGCTCACGGTGGGCCGTGCCTTGCCATGTCTGTCCCCCTGTCTGTCCCAACACCCTGTAGAGTGTTAAGAATACAACCACGTTTCCTTTTCAGGCCAGCAGATGGTTTGGGGGTAAGACTAGCGTCCTCTAGAAACCACATCCGCAGGACTGACGTCTGGAGTTTTTGTTTTGTTTGTGCAATCCAGCTACTGTATTTTTGGAATATTCCGCAATATGACAGACATCAGTATTGATGCTGGTGCCCAAGAACTCTAACAACACGCGAGAAGACTTGTGATATGAGGCGTCTATGAGCGTGATATGAGCTTTTTATGAGTTTGTGTGCAATATCTTTGGATTTACCACCAGACTGCCTCAGAGCGTTCCCACTAAGTGGCACAGAGGGGACCTGAGCTGGCAAGCCTAGCACAGCAGACAGGAGTGTAAACACAAACAACAGACAGGCAGGAGTCTCAAGGAGGAAGAGGAGGAATGGAGAGGGCTGGGTAGAAGAAGAGAAAGATAGAGAGAGAGGAGAAGGGAGGAGAGGAGAGGAGAGTGGTGGAATCAGAGAGAGTCTACAGTACTACAGATCTATTATTCAGTTAAACTGCAACTCCACTTAGACGTGACTGAATTTACAAAGGAAGGAGGGGGAGAGTGAAGGAGAGACTGCAGGAGAAAAGGGGGGGAGAGGAGACAGAAAGAGAAAGAGAGAGAGAGGCAGCATGCCTTACATAATTCCGTCATCAGGAGTGTCGTAACATTTCAGGGACTGCTCTGGTGCCATGCGAACAGGAGACATCCTTCTGCAGTGGAGAGCCCCCTCCCTGGGGCTCAGTGTGTGTGTGTGTGTGTGTGCGTGCGTGCGTGTGTGTGCACGTGCGTGTGTGTGTGTGTGTGTGTATGCGGCCTCAGAGCGCACTGAACTGATAAGCCTGTGGCAGCAGCAACAGCGCTGACGTCTGCACTCCCACAAGTGAAATATCTGTTGCTGACTCTTTAATCCCCCCTCTGATCAGAATCAAGAATCAGCTCTCCTGGCTATGTGTGCACCGCTCCAAACACACACACACACACACACACACACACACACACACACACACACACACACACACACACACACACACACACATGCCCGCACACAGAGTTGTACTCTCAAGACATGTACATGTACACAGTCAGGCACATCACTACCAGTCCTCCCTCCTATTTCCATTCTTTATCTTTCTTTATCTTTCCTTACTGTCTGTGTGTCTCTAATTATTATGAATCCCTTGCTTCTTAGACATCCCATCACTTCTCCTTACATTCCCTCTCTCTCTCTCTCTCTCTCTCTCTCTCTCTCTCTCTGTCTCAGCTCTGTCTGTGCTGTCTCAGCTCATTGTTGTCTCACTGCATCTACCCCTCCCCTCTCTCTCTCTCACACACACACACACACACACACACACACACACACACACTGTCAGGGCTGTTGTCCATGAGACCTCATGCCCAGAAGGTTCTCCTGCTCCTCCTCTTCACGTCTGCATGTCTCTGCACCACTCCGGTAATGAGGCGCCGACGGAGCCCAGCGCTCCTCCACCCTGATCCCCAGTGCTGCTGCTGCTGCTGCTGCTGCTGCTGCTGGTGCTGAGGCGTGCTAGCTGAGGAGCTCCATGTGATTATTTATCCCACCTGGTTATTTACGAGGCCCTCAGCTGAGCCCTCGGACGGTGAAAGGGCTTGTAAACAGCGGTGCAGCCGATGCTCCCGACATCGTAAAACCTGACAGGCTCTCTCTCTTTCTGGACTCCCCACTCTGCAGCCTCTGAGTCTCTCAACCCCTCCACCCCCCACCCCCACCCCCACCCCACAAGGCAGCAGGGAGACGGGAGGAGAGGGCAGGCCGCATCCCTCTGGTCAGCCTGCCCTGTGGCCTGGGCTTGCACCTCTGGGGGAGTGGGGCATGGGAGGATGGTGAACTGTGTTGGATAAAATCCAAGTAAGAACAAGTTTTTAAATGTATGAATAGTCAGTAACAGCATTCAAATGTCTATTTAATTAATCGTGTAAATACAAGGGGGGTACATTTGACCCCCTCCCCTTTATAGTGCTTCTAGACAAATTAGGCTAGTTGGCTTAGTTGCAAAGCAAATAGAGCTACCTGAAGTTTGAGAAAAACATGTAGCCCACAAATAAACAGACAGTGTTGTGAACAGTGAGAGGAAGCCAAATGGTGTGCTTTCTCAGTCTCTTTTCTCTCCTTTCCTCTCTGAATCCCTTCTTTCTGAATACCTTCTTCTCTGTTTCTCTCTTTCTCTGCGCCAGCTGCAGCGTGGCCAATAAAGTCCATGCAAATGTTGGCGCGCACCAAACAAACAGCCGAGGGCCACCGTCTGGGTGGGATAATGGGCCTGTGAGAGAGGCCATTCCTCTCCCTCCTCCCTGCGAGTGGGAGCCTAGGTGGCTGCCACCCAGTGGCGCTCGGGCGCTCTATTTACTGCGTGTTGGCCTTAATAGGAGCTGGCCATGAATAAGTCATGTCAGGATAATACTCCAGGTCGACAGGCTCAGCACACAGAGAGCGCGCCGAGCTGTAACATTGTCCCAATGTCATGCGTTAGCAACGTTAGCCACCTGTAATAACCAATTGGACAGACATGTCCTCTGTGTTTACCTGGTGCGTGGCGATGCACTGACTCCTGCCAGTCTAGGGGATGTTCTGCGGGTTACATGTACTTACTCTGAGTGTGTGTGTGTGTGTGTGTGTGTGTGTGACAGAGAGAGAGATAGTGTGTCTGTCCTTGTCGGGATCATTTGACATTCTCCCACTCCCACTCTCTGACACTCCCACTCTCCATACATTTGTTTTGCATTTTAATGTTGGGTGTGAAGACACATCAGTGAACTCTGTGGGGGGAGGGGAAGGTGCTTGAGTGTCCTTCAGTGCCACATCATATCCACGCTGGCTCTTCTCCCATAAACCTGTTCGCCGTATTAGACTCATTCCCAGCCAGTTCTAAGAGCCTCTCCAGATTTTATCTTTCCCTATTTGGATTGAGGTATTTATTTCAAACATAATCTAAACTGATCTCCAGTCAGTCTAGTCTTCCAGTTCCACACATCAGTCTCAGTGAGAGAGAAGAGGTGTGGTACTCTTACCACTCTAAGTACCCAGAAGGTCCTCCACACGCACATCTCTCCTGGGAGGAGGCACAAACCCCTGAGTCAGGGCCCTTAACTACCTCCGTCTGACCCAGTTCCAGGGCACGCGATACCCTCCCACAAAAACTCCAGCCTCCCCAGGACATTCCTCAAGGGAGCAGAGCAAATAAAGCCTCACGGAAACCCATTGGGGCTCCGCTGGCAGGCTCCTCAGCTTGCCCCCCCACACACACACTCACACACACCTGCCCCACCCGCCCCACCTGGGCCTGGCTGCTACAACCACTTCATTTCGATTAAGGTGGTGCAGATCGCGACTTCGCGTCTGTCAGTGTAAACACCATTAAGCACTTTAAAGGGAGCAGCCGGCCAAGCTGTGGAGTTAAGGGCCAGCGCTTTATAAAGGGGGACGTGCAGGAGCCCACAGCCAGCGCTGACAACACAGCTTTAATGCTGCGAGGAGGATTGCACACACTTGCCCACACACACACACACATTTACAAACAGACACACAATCATACACACACACACACACACACACACACTCACACATACATACACACATTCACAAACAGAAAGACACACAAACACACACTCATTCACACACACACACACACACACACACACACACACACACACACACACACACACACACACACACAGAGACACACACACACTCACAGACACACACACACACTCAGACACACACACACACTCAGACCCATACTGTACATACACATTCAGACACAGACATGGATACACAGAGAGAGAGAGAGAGAGAGAGAGAGAGTGCTGTGCGAGAGACAGCTGAAAACTTGCGGACAGCTCGGACCATTGAAAGTTTTCATCCCTCGCTCCGGCGGCAGTGAGTCACAAAGTCACACTGGAGAGCGGCGCTCTAAATGGGCCCATCAATGCCACGCAAGTGCCTGATTGAAAGGTCACGCTCCTTTATCGTGGCTGGTCTATGACTCACTGGCTGAAGGGCCGGCCTGTCTGCCCACTGCAGCCCCGAGCAGCCGCCCAGCCGTATGTCATCCAGAGCTCAGGCGAGAGAGAGATAAGAGCCTTTATGAAGGCCAGCAGCTTCAGGGAGCACGTGAGAGAAACAGAGGCAAGGTGGCTCACTGCCAGGACTATCTCTCTCTCTTTCTCTCTCTCTCATCTTATTCACCCTGTTGCTCTCTACCACTTTCTTTGCACCTCTCACTTCTTCTCAAACTCAGCTTGCTTTATTAGCATGGCACCTGAGATCCACACACACTCACCCTTGCTTTATTAGCATGGCACTTGAGATCCACACACACTCACCCTTGCTTTATTAGCATGGCACTTTAGATCCACTGTTGCCAAAGTCCAAGGCAGTTTAAATCTAGTGCCTCCACAGCCAGACACACACACACACACTCCCTGAGGTCGTCCACTGCTGTCTTTGTAGACAGTCTGCCCTCGCTGGTCTGGTGTGCATATGAACAGAAGGGTAGTGAGCCTGGGTCTGTTTCCCCCCCTAATCAACCACACTGTGGTCAGAAGGAGTCAGGACAGGGCAGGACAGGACAGGCGTTGAGGAGCACAAGTCTAAAGAAAACTCCTCCTCCCGTCTGTCAAGACATCATTCTCTCCTAACATGCACAATCAGAGTGTTTCTGTTGGTGAGTGTCTGAATGTGTGTGTGTGTATCTGTGTATTTGTGTGTGTGTGTGTGTGTGTGTGTGTGTGTGTGTGTGTGTGGAGAGAGAGAGATACGATTTCGCTCTGTCAAAGGCAGGATCGATAACAGCACACTACACAAATCCATTTAAAAGTCATTTGTGCTCTTGTCTGCTCGGCGTCACTCTCAGCCTGACTCACCCGCGCCCTCATTTCCCCTCAAATGTTTACAGAGAGAGAAGAGAGAAAAGAAATCAACAGGCTCAGCCTCCCACCCTGCCTGCCTCTCTCACACAGCCCCATCTCTCCCTCCCTGCCTCTCTCACACAGCCCCATCTCTCACACAGCCCCATCTCTCACACAGCCCCATCTCTCCCTGCCTGCCTCTCTCACACAGCCCCATCTCTCCCTGCCTGCCTCTCTCACACAGCCCCATCTCTCCCACCCTGCCTCTCTCACACAGCCCCATCTCTCCAGTCCCACCCTGCCTCTCTCACACAGCCCCATCTCTCACACAGCCCCATCTCTCACACAGCCCCATCTCTCCAGTCCCACGGCGCCGGCTTCATCTGTCTTCTCCCCTCTCTTTGTCAGTCAATGGGAGTATTTATCTATTGATCTATCACACTCTTAACACATTTACTCTTTCTGCCTGGTTAGAGCACACACAATTTTAAGCTATTCTTTTGTGTGTGTGTGTGTGTGTGTGTGTGTGTGTGTGTGTGTGTGTGTGTGTGTGTGTGTGCGTGGAGAGTTGGTGCGTGTTGGATAGTAGGATCTCCCAGGGCAGTCTTCTTAGGTGAGTGCACAGGGAACTGAAACTCAGGCCAGATCTATCAGACACTTTCTAAATCAGAGTGACAAACACACCTCATCTCCGCACAAATGGACCCCGGGCCCTGAGAGAGCAGGACTGACCAACACAGGTGACAGTGAGAGTCAGCATCAGACTGCAGCGTGTGGACGATAACTGTTGGGCAAATCCCATGCCACTGGCCCGCACGCTACAAACCAATGGAGTGCAGAAGTAAACTTTTACAAAAACAATTTTGTTCGTTCACCTGTCACAAATAATCACATCAAGAAGGTGGTTTTATTGATGGCCACTAAGGGATAGCCAGTGGCATAGGCATGTGTGTCACAGACCCGAGATTACTATGGGATGTGAGAAGGGAGACAGGGGGGAGAAAGAGGTGCTGGCGTGTGTGTGTGTGTGTGTGTGTTTTGTAGCCAAGTCAGATTGGTAGACTGAGCTTGTTGACTGTCATTCACATGGACAAACAATCTGACCCTCACTCGACACAGAGAGAGGGAGGGAGAGAGAGACACTATGCTAAACTGGGAAGTGTAGTGTTGCCGAAGTCTACTGAGCCAGCACCTTAAATTGGCAGAACTGATCTCAGCTCAGTCTCGAGCTGCCCTTATCCTGCTTACCCGCCTCATTATGAGCGTCCACGTCTCCAGGATGCTTAATGAACACAAGCCTATTGAAACACGGCATCAGTGGAGGATAGAGCCCAGCAGCCTGGTGGCTGGGGGAATTTGTGTGTGCTTAGTAGCACCCAGCCCCTGGGCCTATTTGTGTGCTAGTTTTTGGGGCAGCGTTGGTTTAGGTGACGTCCCCTCATCGGGCTGTTTATGCCCTGGCCCGGGAGAAGCAGATCGGCTCTAATCGACCACTTCAGGCGCGCAATTGCCGCTGGGCTATTTTTAGCTAATCCTGGAGGCTTGGCTCCTCAGCGTGGCTGAACGGAGCGAGGGGAAGGAGAGGAGAGGAGAGGAGAGGGGAAGAGAGGAGAGGAGAGGGGAAGAGAGGAAAGGGGAGGAGAGGAGAGGGGAGGAGAGGAGAGGAGAGGGCTGTGTGCATGGGGCAAGGCAGGAAGTGGAGAGGAGGAGGAGGAAGGGGAGAGAAGGAAGGGTGGAAGGGGATGTGGTAAGATGCCTCACTCTGGGAGATGCTGACTCCAAACGCGAGCCATTAATCCCTGTCACCCGTCCCAATTGGATTCACTCCAGAGGTCCGCCAGCAGCTCGGGGGTGAGAGTGTACAGGATGTAGTGTACTTCAGCACAGTGCATTCACACATACATGTTCTCACACACACACATACACACACATAGACCTACACTTAGACCTTGTTCACACCAACCCAGGTAGTCTCTGATACAGAGATTTTTCTTTCTTCCTATTTTAAAAGAATTCCGTACACATGAGTAAGCAAAAACAGCTGTGGAAGGCTGTGAAAAACTTGTCAATCGAACAGATGGCAACATCAGCCAATCAGAAACCTGAAGAAAATGTAAACAAAGGAGTTTTTCCTGTCTACACATTAACACTGAAACCAGAGTTTGGGAAAACCTTCACCTTGGCCAGGTTTCTTTAAAAATAACTGTTTGCAGATATTCAGAATATCAGATATTCAGAAGTGCAGCCACACACGCGTAAAAGAAACCTCACTTGCACACATGCATACCATTTTTGTTTTTTCGTTCTCACTCTCTTTTCAAAGCTAGTTTCTACTCTAAGTATGGCTGTGTGTCTGCAGACAGCTTGAAGACAGGGAGCCAGCCCTGGCCCAGCCTGTGCGGTGATGGTGCAGCGGCACTCGTGTGTGATGAGTTATAGCTGATGAGGCCCTGCTGTGGTGGCGGCAGCGCTGGCTGTGCTGTTTGATGGTCCTGTAAATCTGGTGCAACATTTGGAAAGAGCCCAGACCGTTCCCCAGTTTATGAGAATACATTTACTGAGTGCTGTCGGCCAATTACACCATCATTTGTGGCAAGATCAATAGTTTAATTTGGCTCTCCCGACCACAGCTAGAGTCCTAGTTTTATTCATATACGTTTTATTATGAAAGTACTTTGTATGTGAGATATGTATTACATTTTATATAGAGATTAGATTAGAAGGACTATGTAAAGGTACTTTCTATAGATTGACTACATGAGTTTTATGGCATTAGGAGAAAACCTTTTTACAGTATGTTTGGTATCCTTAGTCCTCTCCCTTTTCAACGTATAATTTTGCTCCTCTTTCTTACCCCACCTCATATCGCTCTCTCTCTCTTTCACACACATACACACACACACACACACACACACATACTCATACACACACACACATACATACACACACACATATACTCATACACACACACATACACATACACACACACACACACACACATATACTCATACACACACACATACTCATGCACACACACACAGACACACACAGAGACGCACATGCACACGTTATTCCATGGAGCAGGATGTTGGTTTAGCCTGGTTATTGATGAATCACAGTCATCTCTGGAGTGAGCTGACTCATTTGTCAGAGCGCGACTGCTGCTGCTGCTGCTGGTGCTGCTGGTGCTGCCACAGTCAGCCGGCTCTCTCTATGTGTCATGGACCTGCGTCTGTGGCAGCACAGCCAGAGATGGATCAACTGCAACCAGCCCCTGAAAAACACAGGACAAATAAGCGAGAGACAGAGAGATGGAGAGAGAGAGAGATGGAGAGAAAGAAGGATGGAGGGGATTAAAGATGGAGCACGAGGAGTCTACCGCTTGTGTAGAAGGGCCACTCTTAGTGGCTTAACGAGGCTTCTACACTCCAAATCAGGAGTCATTACTGATACAGTGAGATGAAGATCCTTCATCACCTCACCCAATATACCCGTGGCTCTCCCCTTTCATTTCTCTTTTCATCTCTCTCTCTCTCTATCTCTCTGTCTCTTATTCTTTTCCTTTCTGTGACTCTCTCTGATTCCCTCTCTCTCTGGCTCCAGTCTGGAATAGCTGTTGCCCATTAAGCTCTGCAGGTGTGACATGGGCTGAAACGTCCGGCCAGCACCTCCATCTCCATAATCTCTGCCCCATTGCTTCTCTCTCGCTTCTCCTACATGGCCACAGTGAACATGTTCTTCTCTGTCTCTTCTGTAGTCTAAACTACACCCCCACACACACACACACACACACACACACATCTTCTTCCTCCTTCCTCCTCTACATCAGCATGCAGGCCACAGAGAAGGGGAAGTTATCATCAGCTAGGCAAATCAAATCTGTGGCCACAAGCGTGGGAATGAGTAAGCAACACACCGAGGGAGGAGAGGGAGGGAGAGAGAGAGGGAGAGAGAGAGGGAGGAGAGAGAGAGAGAGAGAGAGGGAGAGAGAGAGAGATTGGGGAGAAAAGAAAAAGTGCAGTGCCAAAGCTGACAGGTGCGAATGAGTGATCACTGTGCTCAGTCCAGGCCTAGAGGGCTGAGTCGACAAACACACACACACACATACACACACATGCATACATAAGAATGTGTGTATGTACGCAGACACACTCTCTCTCACTTTCTTTCCTCTTTCTTGTCCTGTCTCTCTGTCCCAAGCTCCCTCTCCCACACAGACACTGTGGATGCCCTTCATGCTCAATTCTGTCAGGAGATTCACAGCATCCGACCATATTTATTTGCTGTCTGATCGCCTGCTTGGGATGTGTGTGTGTGTGTGTGTGTATGTTTGTGTTTGGGAATGTGCCTCTTTGATGTGCCTTATCCTATTTGAAAAACAGCAAGGACTAAAAAAACATCAGCCTTTCACAGTCACACACACACACACACACACGCAGCACACACACACACACACACACACACACACACACACACATGCACACACACACACACACACACACACACACACACACACACACACACACACACACATACACACACACACACACACACACACACACACCCTAAGCAGGCATATTCAAACACAAATGCAGACACAGGGCCTTACATATAGCACAGCATTCAAATAGCCCATGGCACCATGTGTTATATGGGGTGTATGGCAACATCTCAATGCATCTAGACAGTTTACTGGCAGTGGGAGTCTGCTTTCCTTGGACAGCCAGGTCTGTCTGACCCACCTTTACAACCTGCCTGGACCCATTCAGTCTGTTTCTTGTCAATGCAGTTCTTAGATCTGTCTCTGTGATGAAGTTGAAATAGGTTGCTTAAGCATCATTTAAGTTTAGGGTTGAATATAATTGCTTTTTGTATGAAGTTGACATCACATTGCATAGTACTGCCTCTACCCATGCAAGGTATGAAAACACTGCGCATGCATTCATCTGTGGTGGTGTCACACTCTATAGAGAGAGAGATGGAAAGATGGGGAGATGAACAGAGAGAAGGAGAGATGGAGAGAGAGATGTATGTCGAGGATGATGTAATACTCCGCAACCCAGCAGCAGTCATCGGTGGCAGTCACATGCGCCGAGTGGTGATGTTGGTGCCTGATAATCGCCGGCGCTCCGGCTGACAAATTAACGGCTAATGTGCGCTCTCCTGGCATGATATCTCCCGCCGCAGAGGCCGCATCTCCCGCGCGTCTCGGTCCGAGATTACTGTAGAGGCAGGAGCAAAGGATTTGCACAGGGTGCCGATCTAGAAACGTGAAGCGCTGCTTATTTGCGACACCGTGGGCCTGTTAGATACATAGCGGCAAAAGAGTGGGCCGTGGGCAGCTCTTCCTCTAAATGGGATCAGATGGCTACTTCCGATCCAGAACAAGGCGCTGCCGGGGTTAAGGAAACCCAATCACAGTAATGCGACATGGCTGGAGAGGGGGTGGAGGGGTGACAGGTGGGGGTGGTATCGAGCCCATTTATCCTGTGTCATCCACAGGGCTCAGCAGCAGAGGCAGAAATAAATCCCTGAATCATGTCTGAGCTTAACCTCTTACTGGCAGAACCCGAGCCAAACTGAACCCCCGAGCGAGCTGCTTCTGGACACATCGGACCAAGCGGAGGGGGTTGGTGTCAAATGAGTCCCCTTTGGCCTTAGTAAAGATTCAAATGACTTAGTCCCGGTGCTCCAGGCTGCTATGCTCTTGTTTTTCATTCACTCTTATAAGGGCCTACGAAAGAATCATTCAGACTCACACTACCAGATGCTCTTTAAAATAGACACAGAGGTGGAAAGGGAGCACTTATCTAAAACAGCTTTTGCGTGAAATACAAGCCCCATAACCAGATTTAGCGGCACTTATATGTAACTCTCTCTTTCTCTCTCTCCGTTTGTTTCAACTTCTTTGTATTCCACGCGTCTGCGTCACCACCTGTCACTTAGTGCCGTAATTGTCAGTGCTTTTTCAAACATGTCTTGTCAGAGAGGCGTTGATAAAGAGAGTCTGTAAGATCTTTTGGAAGTGAGAGAGAGCATCAGTCACTTCTCTTCTGGGTGGAAATGAATCCCAGTTTCCATCAAGATGATGAGATGGGATGAGATGAGGGCTGGACAGATGACAGGTGACGTCCGGCAGGCAGATGAGGGCTGGCAAGGAGGTGAGACTCCCAGGACTCCCAGGAGCTCAGCTGGGGCGGCGTGACGCAGGGGCTAGAAGGTCAGACTCCTGCAGGCAGATGACACAGGGAGAGACTCACAGTAAAAATAGGGGGAATGAGGGACGTTTTCACCAAAGTGCGTCTGGAGTCGGTGTGAACCGTCTAAAAATATGCCAGCATAGATAGATAGATAGATAGAGACTTTATTGATCCCCAAGGGGAAACTCAAGCATGTTCTCAAAGGTAAATGTGTCTACAGTAATTCTGTTGTTTTTTCTTCCACATTGCAATATTCCACATCACAAGATGGCTGTTTTGAGTTCTGCGTCATTCTGCACCGTCCACTTCTCATCTGATGAGACTCACTCTGTCTCTCTGAGGACTGGCCTGAGGTCAGCTGCCAGCGCTTGGACGTGCCAGGCTCTCCGTGCCACGCTTACACACGGAGGGCAGTCAGGGACAGCGAGAGGCCAGACACCTTCAGAAAGCACCTGGAGGGCATCTGATGGGTGCACGTTGGGGGCAAACTGCCTTCAATCAGAGCGCTGCTTGTGCCCCATCACCCTGCACTATTCTATTTCCAGTGCCAGGAGAGAAGTTGATGTGATTTGTGCTATTTTCTGATGGTGTGGGAGAGCGGTTGCTACGCTTAGTTCTCTGCAGCCACATCAGCACAGGTGCCTGTGAATGAAACCGACAGGGCTGCCATTGGCCAGTGGGCTGAAAACGACAGGGCTGCCATTGGCCAGTGGGCTGCTTCGGAGGCGTCATTTTTCTCCTTCGCAACTTATAATAACAGACTTTAAAAGCACTGAAAATAGAATGTTCCTCTACTTTCATGGAGTCTTGCCTATTTGTTTCAGCTGATGGAATGCAGGGGATGAGAGATGCTGGCTCTTTATGATGCCTTCAGAATCACCTCAATGCTTCTAGTCCAGATACCTTTTGCATACTGCACCTTTAACAGCACTTAAATCACTTGCTGTTTCAGTGCGAATGATGTAGGCCCCATATCAGTTTTCCATCTCTTCGTTTCCTTCACTGGCCCTCTACTTCTCTCTCTCTCTCTCTCTCTCTCTCTCTCTCTCTCTCTCTCTCTCTCAATCTCTTACTCCCCCACTCTCCTCCATTGCCTCTTTAACAATACACACGGTAGTTGAGACCACCTCCATTTATACCAGTGTCTGACTGAATCTGAATGTAGGTCGGTCGGGCCACACGCTCAATGCCCAGCTCTCTCACTAAGTCTCTGCTGTGATGTGGATCGGAGCTGTGCATAAGTAATTCATGTTGAACGTCTGCAGATGGAGCAGGCGTTCATGATTATTGCAGACGCGGATCCTCACAGAGACTCCTCCACCGCACAATCAGAGCTCCTCACTCTCATCCACACGCCCCACCCCCACCCTCCCTTCACAGTCACCAGGCAGGAGGAACCTGCAGGGCCCACTCTGTTCAGGAAACGGGGAGGAGATCCTCCACATCTATCTAATGTCTGAAAAATACATGCCGCTGCTCCATTCACCTTGCTTTTCATGGATATTTTATGCTGCAGTTGCAGAGTGCTTCATGCATTCAAAGGTCTGAGGATTTGGGCTGGCGGGTAGGATTCTAGGCTATGTCAGTGAAACAGGGGCTGGTGAGGACAGAACTGTGTGGGGAGTAAACTTTAGGTGTTCTAAGGACAGACTGTTGCATCCATTGCTAGCATGTTTACTCCCATGTTTGAGGATTCAGCTTGAAGTCTGATGCAGGACTGCTTCTGGTTATGTGGATTACGTCTGCAGTGTGTATTGCTGGAGAGTTGAAGTGTTAGGTTAATGACTCAGAACAACTCTAACTCTTCTGTCCTCTGCTCTGTAGACATACTCACAATCACCATCAGTCAGGCAGAGTAATTATGTGCTTGTGTGTGCATGTGTGTGAGTGTGTGTGTGTGTGTGTGAGTGTGAGTGAGTGCAGGCGCATTGTGGCTCACCTTTCCTAAACTCTTAGCTCCCTTTTGGTCGAATCACGGCAAACTAGGGTAGAATCTCAGTGCAACCCAGAAACAGAAATAATCTGTGCTCACTGCATGCTGAAGTGCCTGGCTGGCCTCATTCAAAAGTTACACAAGTAGCAAAGTGGCTGCAAGAGAACTTCTCCTCGGCTCAGATGAGTCGCTGCAGGCTTGTCTAGGTTTACCTTGATAGATAAGCTTGTAAGTGACCGTTATTGACCACAGTTGGCCCTCAGAGCTGTCAACAGTCTCTTTTATCAGTAATCGGTGAAATACGATCTCCGTGACCTCCACTGACTTGCCAATCAAGACCTGCAGTAAAGACCCCCCATCCCATCCATCTCCGGTTTAATTTGACCTCAGTGTCATTGACTATACAGTAAAACACACAGCCAACTGTAATGCAAGTTCACTTCAATCATGGAATTCCATTGGTAATTCTGTGACAAATTAACACCCTGCCACAGATTCTGGTGAAGTGAGAACATAATGTAGCATATACTTCTATGATGAAGAGCTTTGAAGAGCTTGGCTTGGCTTTGCCAGAGATGGTGTAGCTGCATCCACAGGGAGAGTAAGAAAGAGAGAGAGACAGAGAGAGAGAAAGAGAGAGAGAGAGAGAGAGAGAGAGAGAGAGAGAGAGAGAGAGGGAGCAAGAGAGAGGGAGAGATGGCGTGTTAGCTTGGGACCTGCAGGGCTGATGCCTGTGTGCATAGGAGGCTCTTCTTGCTCTTTGTATCTTCCCCCTGCTGCCCCCTCAACATGGATCCTGGTCCATGTGCCTTCTTGTGCCTTTGAACCTTTTGTGTAGCTCCCACTAGGTCTACAGGTCCTTGGCAACTCTCTGCTCTCTGTGTTGCTTTCATCAGGATGCCATTACCCTGACCTGCCACTGCTGCCTCTGCTCAGGTTAGAGATTTGTCCTGCCTGCAGACCTCTTTGCCAAAAAGCAACAACTGTGCAAGGGATCATTCTAGCCGTTACTCTGTTGTCATTCTAACTGGGTAGCCCTGCGTTCAGTTCGACAGGAACGGTGTTCCTCTGTGTAGAACAGAAAAATGATGCTGTTATTGATTAGAGTTGTAGTCCTTTGAAATACAAACAGTTGTGTGCGTAGGGGCCTTGTTCGCAGTGCATTGATTAGTGCTCGACTCTCAACTTAGTCTTTAAACTAAGAAAATAACTGCTGGCGCTGATGACAAAGCCACTCGATCCTGTGTCTCCTCAGTGAGACTCCACGGTAATCCCACATGATGTTCTCCATGTGCTCCACTCCCTCTCCAAGTCTCCATAGCTCAGTGTCACTCTCCACCATTGTGGGGGCAGCTAAAGACTCGCCGCCTCTCTGGGCCCGGTAATGAGTGTGATCCTGAGCCATTATGATTCAATAAAGCACACCCTCACCTTAAGGTTGCCAGATCTGCAGCAGACCGCCACGGCTGCCGCGCTCCTAATTATGTTTGACAGGTGCGGAGCGGCTAAATGCTGTCGCCATTCTCCTGGGTGACAATAGTTGCTGTAATAGTATCTAATGTGTTGAACTGACTGGATTGTACACGGTGAAATACTCAACAGACATGGTGAAGGAGATATGACTAGAGTGGAGAAATATGGGAAGCTCTCTCGTCTGCATTGGCATGGTGTTACATCATTGTGTTTACGAACCATTACGCTCATACACCCCACCCCACCCCATCCCCATACCTGCAGTCTGTACCCTTGGATGATAAATCCAAGCACAACATGAATAGTATTACAAGGAAACAGGCTCTTCAGGGTTGTTGACTGTCATAGTGAATTGTCATTTCTGATAGTATAGTTCTGTTGCATCAGGGTTTACTGATATGAAATACCCTGGTCTTGATAATGTCAAAAATGCAATGTTCCCTTTGTCTCTCACTGCCACCTGTCTGGACTGTCTCTCGCTCCTTCTTTAACGCCAGGTTCACCTGTTCTCTACCTCCTCATCTCTCGCTCCTTCTTTAACGCCAGGTTCACCTGTTCTCTACCTCCTCATCTCTTCCTCCACCACGTCCTGTCCATTCTGGTGTCTGAGGACAGTACAGCGTGCCAGCCAGGGAGACAGAGGTCTCCATGTAATCTCCTGTACATTTTTCTGCACTGAGTGTGGGTTGAAAATGGGGTCCACACACACACACACACGCACACACATACACACACATACACACACACACACACATATGCACACACCCCTTTTTCCCATCCCCCCCGTCACACAATCACACGACTCTCCATGCACTCCCTCTCCCCACCTCTCCAGCATGCGTATAGGCAGTGTCGCCATGACAACGGCTGCAATTGTCATGGCACTGGCAGCTCACGGTCTGTTCTTCACTCAAGCAGCTTTGCTCCTAAACAGATGCTACGTGTCCTCTTGGAGGAACCAGCAGCAGTAGCTCTTGTGTTCACATCTCATTTCCATTCATTGATCATCGTTCTGTGCACTAGACCAGAATACATGAGAGCCACAGCTGCAGCTCTCAGAATGAGTGCTGTATTTATGAATGCGTTTGTTAGCACTCAATGCCCAATATAGTAGTCTAAAGTCATTGCTGACGGATATGAAATATCTGATTCCAAACCTGCATTGCTTTTGTGAATAAAACTATGGGTTTTTCATAGTAAAACAGCATTATATATTAATCAATATATATTAAACAGCAGTCAATAAATCTCCAAAGAGTAAAACAGTAATATATCAGAGGTCAAAGCATCGTCTCATGGAGCGCACTGCACCCACTTGAGATTCCTTTGTGCTCCAGTGTCTCCATCTAGTGGTCATACTCTGTAACAACACATAGGAGAGTGTAGCCGCAAATAGGGGATGATGTCATTGTTTCCTGGCACTCAAACATGAGGCAGGCAGCGTTTTGCTGCTACTCCAATGTTCACAGCTTGAGCAACACAGAGTAAGGGGACAGGCATGGCCATCTGTGGGCCTGTGTTTGTCAGCAGGGCTGGACAAAGCTCAGCAACAGTCTCAGACTGCAGAGAAGCTGCTGACCAAATACTCAACACCTTGATCAGCGATGCAGATTAAGACTCTATGACATGCTCTTAATGAAGGTTTGCCATAGACACAGTGTTTTTGACACAGTAACGGTGTCCTTGGCACCACACTCTGGACGTGTGTCAGTCCCTTGTATAGGTCCTGCTATGTCTGGGAAGTAGCCGAATGTTGCCAGAACGCCATAGGCTATGGAAAACTGCGCATAACACATCTACTGACAGCCAGTGCTGTATCAGGCACCGTGTGTTGCGTATGAAATAAAGCTGTGCTCTGGTGTGTTGGAGCACTGAGCTGACCACCTGATGTTTGTACTTAGGATCTTGTTCATGATATTAAATTAGCAAATTGATTTAGCCTAGTTTGCCTGTTTCATGACCGCATGCCAGCACAATGTGTCAGCACAGCAGTAGACACTGTAGTGAAAGCATGAGGTGTCATCATGGTGAAGGAAATAGTGTAGTCATGTTTTACCTCTAAAACCTCTTTGATGTTTTGTGATGCTCATCAGATGACCCCTGGATGGCACTGAGTCTTCGCCATGTATTAGTAAAAATACCTGCGGCCCCAGACTAGCCAGGGGCGGTGCTGTGTGAATGAGCTGCCCCTTAGTGGACTGTGAAAGTCGCCGCAGGCAGAGTTGCATGGCCGTGCCTGCCGGCCGACCCTGGGGCTGTCAGCGCGGGACACTTTGAAGCGGCTGGCATCGTTACCCCGCGGCCGGGCACCTTGTGGTGGCAGCAGTGGACAGGGATCCTGACAGCGCCGGGCAGCCGCTCTCCCTCCGCTTTAATTGGTTTCCACGACAAGGACCTTATGTGAGAGCAGAGAGCTGTGAGAGGGCCGAGCCAAGGTCAGACCAGGTGCTCCAGTCATCCCAGCCCCACCCCCACCCTCCTAGCCCGACTCCTCTGTCAGGGCCCAGGGGCCTCGGGTGTCCAGCACGGGCAGGAGAGCATTGACAGCAGTGGTGAGAGACAGGGTTACATGGCCAAGTCTGTGGACGCAGGGAGATTACACATTACACCCGCTGGGAGCCTGGGGCGAGAGTATATTACAGGATGTTCAAAGCTGGCTAAACCACACAGAGAGGTAGAGGTTGTGATAAAGATATGCATTTCAAACACTCACATAACAACACGAACGTTAATGTCCTAATTAGGTATAGCCAGTAACTCACTTTTTGAAACAATGTGCAATTTTTTCTAGAAGGTTTTTTGTATTTTAATAAATAGTTATCCTGCATTAGGCGATCACATTTCATATATTCAGAAATATGAATGTAGTAAGGTTTATTGAGTGAAACAGAATACATGTCAGTGTTTAGCCACGTGATATTGCCATCAGTGTCATTTCCTGTTTATGTATGCAAGCAATCAATGTCATACATCCGTTTTTGCTCATGTTATGCCTTTTAATGTAAGGCCATATTTATGTCGATCATGGATGAAGGACGACCTGCAGTTTTTTGTTTTTGTTTTCATTGTAAGGCTTAAGTTGTCTGAAAATAATGACACTATACAGCACATCCGTCGGCAGATTTTAAATGGCACATTTAGCACTGTATCAATTTGAATAATTGCAGCAAAATGACACAGAAACTTGTTTCGGGGCAGAAATCCTCTCCCCGCTGTGCCGTCATATTGACTCAGCGGGAGAAAAGTTTATGGCCTGTAATGCATTTATTCGATCGTAGAATAGCCGCAATGTCATGTATCAGCAATAGACGCGTAGGCCTATAGCAGTAATAGATGTCAAAACACCGGTCACTTGCCGCCATCTAGCGATCAACTCTGAAACATACAGTAGAAGGCTTGTTTTAGCCCAGGTGTTGATTTTCTGGTGATTAATTAGTGATCACCAGTGATTCTGGTGATTAAAAAGTGATTAATTAAAAACAAACATTACCAACTCCCCTTTCTCTCACGCTGTAGGCTATTGTTGCTTCAGACTGATTGGTTATTAGCCTATTCCTAAATATTTCTAAAACTTTCTCACTGTTGATCATTTAAGCAGAAAAACCTATTGAACATAGCATAACTAATCATTTGTGTTGAGGAAAAACAGAATTTACTTATTATGATGATTTAATGTCAACGGCAGATTTTTAGTGGCAATTGGGATATTAACTAGACTACTGCTGAACTTTCAACATGTAAATACTACAGAATACTTTGAGTGAAAATAAAGCCCTAATTTCTTGCTCTGGGGGGTTAAGAACAGAACCAGGCTGCGCTTACATTGATGTCTATTGTCATCCGTTGTAGTTTGATGCTTTTCAGATGAAAGTGGAAGGGCCGGCCTAACTGGTTTACTCGGCGCATTAAAGGATCAGTTTACAGCCCGTTTTTGTAATGTGAGAGGAAAATATGCCCCTGAGTAGGAAGTACAATTTCAGGGCTGGCTTTCGATTGCTTTCTTCCCAAGACCAAGAGCGCCGCAGTTTAGTCAACACACGCCCTATGTTTGCCGGATCAACAGAGCCTGGCCCCATGAATCTTTAATGGCCGTTTTAGTCATAATAGCGAATCACTAATGTCCGTTAATGATCTCAGAGTACAATCGGCCCCGCCTAGATGGCTGCTCATTCCTGCCTCTAAGGATACTTTAGATATGGTTCAAACTTAGTAGGATCTTCTTGTGCTCGCTAACTGCTCCGGGACTGTTTGAGATCTTCAGAACTGCTTTTGTCCATTTTCTTGTGTCGCAAAAATGACTATGAATTTTCCTCTGAGAAAATCTACATCAGGTAGGCAACTCTGATTTCCTCCAGTTTTTCATATGGCTGTTTTTGTTCTTTTGATCCTTTAAGATTTTATTAACATGTATTTTTAATATGATGCCGCATGTACAAAAATGCCGCAACTCACGAGTTAGCTGTGAATTTTACAGTGGAGCTGTCCAGGGTGCTGATGTTATTCTGTTGCAAGAGAAACAGGCCCGTTTCGACCTTCTTGACTTGTTATGGAACTTTATAGAGGCTTGGGGTAACATTTTTTCTATCATAAATGCAACATTGTATTAAGACTTTGCCTTCATTAGTCCAGTGATACAAAATAAAAACAGCTTGAGCAGATCCTATTTGACAATGTCAACCTTGTCCTCAATCCTCATTGTCCCGGTTGAAGAATGACGCGGTATTGGGCGTTCTTGACACTGCCTTCATGCCTGTTTTCCTGCAGTGAGTATTACATCAATTCGTTTCTTTTTTTTTATTATTATTTAACTTATTTCTGTATTTTTATGTATGCCTTGAAAGCTGGTGTCTATTAAGCTGTTGAACTATGCTGAATCAGTTAAGGAAAGTGTTCAGTAATATGATGCTGAGTAAACTAATCCATGGACTCACTTGCTTCAATGTCATATCAGTGAAGCAGATCACTCGGAGGTCAGAAAGTATCAAAAGGCATCTCTTCGCTGTGCCGCACAGATATCCCACTAATCCAGACTCGGTTGTAGTTTATCATCCCTTTGCATGAGCTGAGTGTGATCGTACAGTAGGTGGCACCACAGCTGAGCCTTTGTTCTCATTAATCACGCGGCTGGAGTATAGAGCACTGGAGAGGGAGGGAGGAAGGGGTGAGCACTTGGCAGTTGCCGATGGTAGGCTACAGACTTGAGCCCTGGTTATAGGGTGCGGTCTATCCGACTACTTTTGACGTTTGGTCTGATTTTGTAAGACAATGACTGCACGCAGAGCCTGCCACTACCCCTGGTCCATGATTAACCAAAATTATATTCATTTAATCAGTTAATTGACCAGTACAGTTAATTAGCATATCTTCTCAGTAGACTGAATAGGCTATTACATGCTGATAATGTGTGAAGAGATGACAGCACCTGTCATTGGTAGTTTTGTCCAATAAATCTGGTTTAGCGTTGTGATCTCTACAGTATCTGTACTCTGGCGGATCCTGCATAACGGCTCTCTTGGGTGTACAGTTATGTATTGCTATACCCATGTATAATGCATATTTTCAGTAGGCTATTATATATTTTACAGAGGACTATTGTCAAGGTTAACTTGTGATGTTAGTCGGGTCTGGTCGGAAGTAGCCTAATGTACTTCGCTGTGTGAGCGTGTCCTGTGTGATGGATATACCCACAGCAGAGACAGCGCATGAACATATGGGCGACGCATTTCTTATGTTGTAGCAGTATGGTCATCATTATCTCCTCCCTATAAGATGTTGTTCATTTTGAGAATGTTGTAAAGTGATTAACTATTTCCTCACACGTTTTCCTTCGCATCGCCTACGTTACTTTCAGCCCAATACTGTAGGACATTTCGCGCCATGCTATCAGTGAAGCTGTCAGAGTCTTTCGACTTTCTGCTTAATACCAGAGGATAGGTTTGTTTGGGTGTCTGCCACTCGCCTAGATCGAACTTTATAACAACGTTCTCCGCGGTTAGGTGAGGGCGTAAAGCCAGGTGCTCCCCAGTCCTACCTTTGGTCTGCAACCAGTGACATAACGGTCTAATAAAAAAAACTAAACGACTATAATTGGGGTGGGTGAGGGAAACGCGTCTGTTTCAAAGTGTACCCCAGGTGTAAAACTTGTATGCGTTTGTGGGACACACAAATCCACGTTACATGGTATACACTGTTTTTTTTTTTAGATAGCTACAGGCAGTTTTAATTTCTCACAAGAGTGGCCACGGCAACATAATAAAGAGGTAGAGTTGTTACACGAGGGGTGCGCTGCCGCTGACGGAGTCTCCAGATGACGTTATTTTAGTCCTGTATCTCCGTCCGTCTGCCCCTCGCGGTATTCCTCTGAGCGGGAGGCAACACAGAACACAGTGCAGAACGCTTCTCTGCCTCATTGTACAGGATAGCGCATTTTATATGAAGCCCCCTACTCTGTGCTGTGACGTGACAGCCGAAGAGAGGCAATCAAAACATGTAATCAGTCGTTCCTCAGTATCCAGTATATCCAGTCTAGCTTTCGCTTCTTCTGTTATGGGCATCTAGGGGAAGCATTAACTAATGGCACGCTCAAAAATCACGCGACGATGGATGTGCTCTGTCGTTATTTGCTAACAGGTGTTTCTACTCGCTGCGCACGAGGAGTCCTCCGGTGTCACCTGCATCTCTGTTGACTTTTGCGTGAACCTTGGGTTTTTGTGGGATAGTGCAAAACGTTTTCAGCGTTCGGAAGATTGTATCATTAGTTGCGATGCTCTGATAATGGCATAGAGTTCACG
The DNA here is from genome assembly GCF_017589495.1 of Alosa alosa. Classification (NCBI taxonomy): domain Eukaryota; kingdom Metazoa; phylum Chordata; class Actinopteri; order Clupeiformes; family Clupeidae; genus Alosa; species Alosa alosa. The sequence continues at coordinate 3,464,747 of NC_063209.1, forward strand.
GGAGACCGATGCCTCCCGCTGCAGTGGTTCTGCTGCATGCACACTCCTTAACATGTATCTTATGTTTTTTGAAGAAATCTGCTTGATCGGATAGTGATGCAGCATTTTCAACATGCTCTCAGTAAAGATGGCATTCTAAGCGAGAACTTATAAGAAACATTTGAACTCTTTGATTTCACATAACGTCTGTTTTAAGAATCTGTCTCGTGGTTTTGGAGGTAACAATGACTGCATTGTGCACTTGAGTGCTGAAATGGATGTCGAGGGTGCGTAAAAGCACGATTTTTGAGCAAAACACCACTCTGTTTGTGGGGCGACGCGCAGCGTAAACTGGAAGTTTTCTTTGGATCACCGACAAACTGGCTATGGCTGCTGCGATCGCCAGCTCCTTAATTCGGCAAAAGAGGCAGGCGAGGGAGCGAGAGAAGTCCAACGCATGTCGCTGTGTGAACAGTCCGAGTAAAGGGACCAAAGGGACGTGCGAGAAGCCCAGCAGGCTAAGCGTCTTCTCCCGGGTCAAACTCTTCGGCTCCAAGAAGAGGAGACGAAGACGACCAGGTGTGCTTATGATAACGTTACGTTCATGTTGTCACATCTTATTTCCATTTCACATGTTTAGTGTTATTGTTGGCATCTCTGCACCCGTGCACTGCAAACAGATATATGCACTACTTTGTCTCTCTACTTTAAGTTACATTCTGTGAAGTTGAAACCTTGACGCCTTTTCATAATGCATAATACACTACATAACACTTAAGCTATTCATTAATAAGCTGAAACATTCATGTGAGTGTCTAAATCTTCAGTTAATCTATTCAAGTTTTCAGAAAAAAGTACAAGCCACACAAACAGCATACCTGTCGTGCATAACAACTCAAGTGATGCTTAAGCTAAAACTAGTGCTGTGTAGTTATGTCCACCTCCTCTTTCGCCTAATCCCAGGGGCAATGCGAAGACAATTGAAAGCCAGCTAAGCAGCTTTTGTGTGGGAGAGGACTCTCCATCAGTTTTTATCTTTGTGTTTATATTCACTGCACTGTGAATTACTGTTCCTTCCCTCTACCATGCTCACCATTGCCTGAATTCTGGTACCTCTGGCCAGCCTTTGAGAGGCTAATGTTTAATTTGATATTTCTTTGGCTATTGTAGTTTCACATTGCAGATCCACTGGTGTAGTAATTCACTTGAGGTCTGTGGAAAGGGCATAGGATAGCTGATTTGCATTAGGGTCTCCTTAAACAATGAAAAACAATGAAAGATTATCTGACCCCTCAAAATAGCTTTCTGACCCACTGGAGCACACACACACACACACACACACACACACACACACAGTGCATGACGAGAAGGAGTGGAAGAGGAAAGCTGAGACATTGGGGGTTCACAGAACTTCCTTGTGTCTGGTGTGTGTGTGTGTTTGTGTGTGTGTGTGTGTGTTTGTCTGCTTATATGTGACTGTGATGACCTCCCACAAATCGATCAGTTTCGTATGAGAACCTCAACACTCTGCTTTTACGTAACTTCTCATCTTCCACACCACATCCTCTCCTCTCCGTATCATTCCTTCTGTCTCCATCTCTCTCCCACTCCCATCTCCGTCACACTCTCTTTTGCAGCTCTGTAAGGAGGAGGCATTTGCCCAGCCCCTGTGATTTCAGATGCGGGGTTGCCCCCTCAGATGCGTGTGTGTGTGTGTGTGTGTGTGTGTGTGTGTGTGTGTGTGTGTGTGAGAATTGTGAGATGGCCGTGCCCATGGTCCCCAATAGCAGTGTCGGAGTGACTCCAGGCAGGCGGGGACTTTGGGAGGAGTGCTTATGTAACGCACGGGCTCGGCCTCGCGCCGGGAGACTTTCTCCAGTGTGATGCGAGCCCGAGAGCTGGTGCTGCGGAGACGGCTCTCTCTTCCTGTCTTCACACTCTCACACTTTCACCCAGTCCTCACACTCGAAAGAGAGACAGAGAGAGAGCGAGTGAGTGAGAGCAAGGGAAAGAGTGAGTCATTTTGTGTGTGAATGTATGTGAGAGAGAGTGAGAGAGTGTATGTGTGTCTGGTAGAAAGAAAGAACACATGAGAGAGAGAGAGAGAGAGAGAGAGATAAATCCTCAACATTAGCCTCTTCGTCTCATTTCTATTGTCTTCACTTATCAGTTCACAAAGCACTCTCCCATTTTCTCTGAAGTCACCTTTAATATAACTCATAGTTACTCCTGTAGTCCAATACCTCAGCACATCAGCCTGAGTGTAACTGGTCTCAACAGCTATAATAGTTTGTGATAGCAGTCTTTTAAAGATTTAGACGCTTGATAATACAATGCACTTCTCTGCCAACGCTGTTGGATTGGTTGCAGAAAGCTTTCTCCTGTTTCTCATCCTCAATGCATCATGTTAAGCGTCCACCCACTTTGCAGATCTTCATGTGAGCAACAGCAATCGAAGCACAAAACCAAGCAGTTTGAAAAAAGGTCGTCTACTTCCTGGGCACTTCAACGAAGGTTGGAAGCAGCCAGGTATCAGTGTGCAGAAAACAGTCGAGGCCTGCCAATTGGCAAGGCAACCTTTTGTGAGGGGAGTGTGAAAAGGCACAAGTGAAAGGCAGGGGAGATGAGAGGAGGAGATGAAAGCTTCTGTCGGCCAGACCAAAGGAGAAGCGATGTGGTGGTGGGGACAGAGGCTGGACGGAGCGGCCGGCGTACCTGCACAGACACAGATGGGGTGGAACGTGTCTCGCAGACTTCTCGCAGGCAAAATAAATCCTAGAAGCAGAGTCATTTAGTCTTGATGTTCGACCATATGGGCTTGCCGTAGGCTCGTTGCTGTTACAAAGCCAGTCAGGCTTGCTTGCATTTGTCATAATTAGCACTGTTAGGCTGTTTCATTTGGGTTCCAGTAATGGGCCTGGCTGCGGCACACAATTTTCACTTTTCTTCTCTTTGATGAGGCGTATTGCAGTACTTGTTTACCATATTCCAGAACATGTACATTGCAGGCACATACAGTATATGCAGCAGCAGTGGAGTAAACATCCGTGCCTCTTTGGGACCAGTTCTGAAGGCCGGGTAGAGACTAGCAAACAACAAAGAAAAAAAACACTTCAAAGATGGCCTACTGAAAAGAGCAGCACATTAGAGGACTGGACAGAGCTTCCTCATGCAGCCCAGCCAGGAAATGAATGTTGTCAATCACCAGAGCGAGACAGTCTTTGTTATCTGTTAGGCTTGGATGAGAATGAAAAGCAAAGCTGACGTGACAAGATTGTGGAGCAGAATGTAAACAGATAGACTCATCATGGACTTCCTGTAATCAGAGTTTCCTCTTCGGCTGCTTGTTTGGCAACATATTACACAATAGCTTTCAACCGTGTATGTGTCAATATTCCAGGCCATTTGCGTCTCCTTAGAATATGAATGTGAAACGGAAATGAACACTGCTTGTTCAATATTGTCTACCAGTCAGCTGGATCTTCCCTTCATAATGACTTGTATTGATGAATGAAGTATATTCAACGTCATTTCAACAACAGAACCACATTGCATCTATCACTAAGATAACAAACACAAATGTCAAATACATTGCCTATTTTTCCTACTTTTCCTATTCTCATTAAGGAATGGATGTGAGTGTAGATGGGCTGTGTAGAGTTTATGGTCTTTCTCCTGGGGGTGGTGTATGTCTGGTCTGGATATTTATCTGTCTTACCTTTTCTTTCTTCTGTCCCTCCTCCCCCATTCTTTGTCTGTCTCTCTCTCTCTCTCTCTCTCTCTCTCTCTTTCTTTCTCTCTTTCTCTGTCTCCCTCCCTTGTAGAGCCCCAGTTGAAGGGGATCGTCACAAAGCTGTACAGTCGACAGGGCTTCCATCTGCAGCTGCAGGCAGATGGGACCATCGATGGGACGAAAGAGGAGGACAACGGCTACAGTGAGTTCTTCTCTCCACCCCTCTCCCTCAGGCCTTTGCTTTGTAGTGGTGCCACCCAGGAACCAAGGTCCCCCTGTGGGCACTTGTTTCATGACAGCCTGTAGGTGCTGCTTTGTTATGTGAGCCAAGCTGTTCTCTGGCTTTGCAGGACGTCACTGCAGATCTGTTGAGTTTGTGTAAGAATTGACTTTAGGCCTAGAGGAGATGTTTGGGACCTGGTGTGGCAGCTTAATCAACTTTGATTCGGTTCCTCGCTCTGATCTTGACACCCTTTGGATAATTAGATCTCGCAGTCCAGAGAGTGTCAGGAGAATAATGGCCACGTCGACGATAAGGACATCTCCTTTCTCCTCAGGGGAAGATCAGATAGAGTTTTATCTCATCGTACTTTAGTTTGAGATCACACACACAATTGTGCTCTCTCTCTCTCTCTCTCTCTCTCTCTCACACACACTCACGCACACACACACACACTCACTCACACACACACACACACACACACACACACACACACACACACACACACACGCTTCCTGCCCTTAATCACATTCGAAGGCTCCCTGACCATTAATCTGATGCATAGGCCCTTTTAACTGGCAATTTAACGGCAATCTGCATTGGAGTGCCACCCAACCACTGAGAGCAGCCTCCACATGACTCCTCTGGGCAGCTCCGCTCCAGAGCTGTCTATATGGCTCAGCTCGGCTGAGCGTGGGATGCGGAGCCAAGCTGACCCGAACCATGCCACACACCGCACACCCCACGCTCCATGCCGCTCACCCCACGGCCTACACTCCACACCCCATGCTCCACGCCCCACGCCGCACACCCCATGCCGCTCACCCCACGGCCTACACTCCACACCCCATGCTCCACGCCCCACGCCGCACACCCCATGCTCCACACCGCACGCCCCACGCCGCACACCCCATGCTCCACGCCCCACGCCGCACACCCCATGCTCCACGCCCCACGCCGCACACCCCATGCTCCACACCCCATGCTCCACACCGCACGCCCCACGCCGCACACCCCATGCTCCACGCCGCACACCCCATGCCGCACATTGCACACCCCATGCTCCACACCCCATGCTCCATGCCGCACACCCCACGCCGCACACCGCACACTCCACGCCGCACACCGCACACTCCACGCCGCACACCGCACACTCCACGCCGCACACCGCACACAGCAGCAGTCCGCACCACTCCAGACATCTGCACAGCCATCGCACACTGATAGAATGAACCCCAAACCTATGGCGACAGATTAGTGACTTCAAAGAGAGTTTTTGTATTGTTTGTTTGCTTGGTGCAGTTTCCCCATTTTTTTGTTTTATTGGGAACAATGCACCGACGACATGGAATAAAAACAGTTGTGTCTAAACCCTTGCTGAAGATTTATCTGTGCCTGGTTGAAGTCATTTACCAAACAGCATCAGTAATCAGACATGACTCAGTCTCAGAGCGCACAAGGCGACCTCTCTCAAACACCCGAGACACGGTCTGCTCAGTGCGGTGAGGCTGGCAGGCAGGTGTTTGGTGGCACCCACATGGTGACAGAGCCACAACGCGCCCATGCCTCAGAAGATGCCATGGTACCCGCTGGCCTTGTGATGTAAACACGGCTGAAAAGCGGACGTAAATGATCCCAGCCGTGTTCAATTAGCGGCTTTGCCATGCCCACCTCGGCCAATTATCCGAGCTGTGATGTGCAGGCCTCCGTCCCTGTGAAGGGCAGGGGAGGCTTCCCCAGTGGACAGCTGATCTGGTTCCCTCTCATTCCCCATGGGAGGACTGCTGTATAGTGGTGTGGTGGCTCTCTCTGTCTCTGTCTCTCCCTCTCTCTCTCTCTCTCTCTCTCTCTCCCTCTCTCTCTCTCTCTCTTTTTGTTTATATCTCTCTCTTTTACTCTCTACTCTTGTCCAGTTGCAGCACTGGAAGTTGTGCCTCTTTTTTATGGAGATGAGGTTATGTAAGAGCCGCCTGCCTTTCCCACCAAAACAGTCTCTCTCTTTTTTTTGCTTCTCATGTTTTTTGAAGAGAAATGTAAAATGCTGTTGGTGAAAAAGTGGAAAATGTGATGCTTCTCTCTCACACATTACAAAAATAGCATTGTTAGAAGCTGGCTGCTCTTGTCTCCATGGTGACGGCAGTGCAGTCCTCTTCTCTCAGTGTGTGTGTGTGTGTGTGTGTGTGTGTGTGCATGTGTGTGTGTGTGTATGGGTGTATGTTTTTGTTGGGGGAGAGGGCAAACTCTGATGTTCGCACAAACACACACACACACACACACAAACTCATAGAGATGCCGAATCATTCATTGAGGCTGAGTTTTGTTTACCCAGTCCTCAATAACCCACTCGCCCGTTGCCTAATGTCCTCGATGAGAACAAGTTATGAAGGGGCCGCATTAGAGAGACTGATAAACAGCACACTTCAGACCTCCAAAAGTACATGAAATCAATCTGCTCTCCTCGCGCCTCCACTGCCAACGAGACCCAAGCAGCAATTACCGTTTTGGCGTGCAATTTCCACGCTGTCCTACCTTACCCCGCCTCCACCCCAACCAAAAACTCTGCATCCATATTCATCCATCCTCTTTAAATGAGGCGTTGGTAACAGGAAGTCAGAAAATGAAAATGGGATAATGCTCTTCAGCGTGGCAAATATCAAGCTCAAATATGTGCCTGTCACCACCCCGAGAGCTCCAGAGCGTTCAGAGAATGATTCATTCAGGAGATGTGATGCACGTTAAGTCTGTCTGTGTGCATCAACAATGGCCCAGGCTTGCAGAATAGCACAGCTGCTCTCGCTGTCAAATGAATGTGGAGAGATGTTCAATACAGACGCGTACAGCTTCGTCTTCATGCCTCGTCTGTCTTTGGGGCTGGGAATATATTTGTTTGCCCTTTTTATCTTTTAATTGGTGCTAATTTGTCATTTGATGATATGCAGCAGTGCTTCTGTCTTTAAGTGTGGAAGCCCTAATTAGGCCCTATTTGAGAGAGTTCTGTGGCGGAACTCTACTGGGGCTCGGGCCCGTGTTCCAGATTTCAATGTTTGGGGATCAGATCAGTGTTTCTAGGAATGCATCAATTCTGACTGAAGCACTCAGGCCCATTAGTCTTATGGTCAAGTCATTTGCACAGTGGAATGCATTAGAGTGAGCTATGAGTTTGAGAGAAAGGATAGGGGATCTCAGAGCGTGAGGTTGGTCTCCCGTCTCCACACACATGTGAAGGTGTCAGATACATGACCCCCTCACCCCCACACTCAGGTGCTCCAGAAGGTTGAGGAAATTGAGTTCTGTCTTTCAAATCCCCACCGGCAGAGTACTGGTAATCCCTCTGAAATGAGGTTTACCATTGTGTGTGTGTGTGTGTGTGTGTGCGTGTGTGTGTGTGTGTGTGTGTGTGTGTGTGTGTGTGTGTGTTGCGAGAAGGAGCAAGTTCAGAGTCATTGTGGGGGAGTAAGGGAATTATCTGCTGATATGAGGTGGTGTGTGTGCGTTTGTGTTTGCTGTGGTGTGCGAATGTGACAGAAAGAGACAGAGAGAGAGAGAACAAGTGTGTGTGTTAGTGTGTGTGTGTATGATTGTGATTGTGTGTAATAGGACTTTAGGACGTGTGCAGACAGTTGGAACTCATACTCCACATGCCAAGTCCTCCCATCTCCACCAACTCTCAAATGCCCATTTAATTGGCCACTCACTGCACCTCGGTCCACTCGCGCACTTATCCACTGGGCGAGACTTCTGGAGGGGTTTGGGTGCCAGTAGGGATGGGTGACCCCGGGGGGGAGAGGGGCCGAGGCTCCAGCCTGGTGGGACTCTGTGGATGGGGGACCGCTGCAGAGCTGCAGGGGCCTGCTGAGAATAGAGCAAAGGCCTTGATGTGGGATTAACAGGGCAGCGTAGAGCGGACAGGTTGGGTTGGGCAGGGCTTGGGTTAGGGTGGCATGGTGGGTATTGATGGAGCGGGCAGTGCAACTGCACTGCAGTGGGCACAGGCTTTATTCGCTCCATCCACCCGCCTGCCCCTGTCCCCAGAATGCAATATTAATAAGCACTCTTCTCTTGTTTATGATGAAGGGAGGGAAAAACAGAGAGAAAGTAAACACAGCAGGAGGCCTGCAGTAGGGGTCTAATCAGGGCTTGTAAGCTCACGCTTTCCTCCAGAGAGACAGTGTGTGTGTGTGTGTGTGTGTGTGTGTGTGTGTGTGTGTGTGTGTGTGTGTGTGTGTGTGTGTCAGAAAGAGTCGAGCTCAGGTTCTTTGGTGAGGCACTATGCGTCCACGCTGACCTGCTGAGGAGCCGATTTCATTAAGAGCTTTACAGTTGGTGTTTGGCGTGTCCTCAAACGAGGGTCAGACGCCTTCCAAACAGCGTGAGCTCAAAAAGTTACACTGCCCACTGGTACACACACACACACACACACACACACACACACAGCTGCTTGGTTTGGACTGGGACAAGTTTCAGTACTCAACTGCTGTCTCTGGGTTACATCAGACCACTGAGAGCTACAGTAAAGAGAATGAAGATAATGGGGAACAAGCACAGCAGAACAAATGAGGAAAAGTGTTGCCACCATTTTTACTGCCTCTTTTTTTTTGTGGTCAGAGATCTGCTGTCCGCCTGCTATGACCGATCCTGGTCATCCACATGTGCTGCGCTGGCTCAAGCTTAAGTGAAGCTGGCAAATGTAGGCCAGCCTCTCTCACATGCAGATGGCCACTTTTTCATGCTGCCAACAATGCCAGTGCCCGCATCACCCCGGCTGCCATTGGCCCTGCGGATTAAGCTGGGATGCCTGAGTGGACATGCCAGGCAAGCGATGGCATCGGGGACAATGACGGGCACCAGCATCAGCATGTTTCTCTCACGCGCAGTGAGGCGGCACTGCTGCAGCTTTTGTTTTTTAGGGGGCACTCAGTGTTAAAACAGCCACGTCTCCTCTTCATGCCCAAGGTGTCCCTTTTTGAGGCAGGTAGTGAGCGGCGCTGCCATGTTTTCGCTTGGCAGAGCGTGCCCGTGTGTGTGTGGCGCTGGGCAGAGATTAGCGGGGGTTATTGGGTGCCAGGCGGGGGCGGAGGATAAAGGTGCGAGGGGCTTTGGCAGGTACAGCCGGGCCTCGGCTCAGCGACTCCATTCATTGGGTGAAAGGGCCAGGAGGCGCAGGGAGGTGTGGAGGTGCGGAGGGCTTGTGGGGAGAGGGAGAGAGGGAGTCACTGGCAGACTTGCCTCCTCTCAGACGAGCTCAGTGGGAGAGAGCCGTTGCTCATTACCGGATGGTGGAAGTAGCATCGCCAGACGGAAACTGAATGAAAGGAACTTTCTTATCAAACTGAAGTTTGCCCTTCAATAAACTGTCGAAGTCAAATAACTCCCCCCTCTCTTTTCTTCCCCTCCCTTTTCTTTTCCCCCTCCCTCTCTTTCTCTTTCTCCCCCTCTCTTTCTTCCCCTTCCCCCTTCCTCCCCTCTCTCTCCCCCTCTTTCTTCCCCCTCCCTCTCTTTCCCCCCTCTTTCTTCCCCCCCTCTCTCTTTTCCTTCAATAAACTGTCCCTCTCCCTCTTTCTTCCCCCCCCTCCTCTCCTCCCCTCCCTCATATTCTCATCCCCGCGGGCTGCGGGTGGTGGCCATACAAGGTGTGCAGACCAAGCTGTACCTGGCCATGAACAGTGAGGGCTTCCTGTACACATCAGTAAGTACCTTCTCTTTGATCAGTGTGTGTGTGTGCATGTGCGTGTGTGTGTTTATACATGTGTGTGTGTGAGGTACAGATCGTGAGGAAGAGAGAGTCGTGAGGGAAATGTATGTGTGTGTCGGAGGCAGGGCGATGGCAGTGAGGCGAGTTGGAGAGCTGTACCTGTCTGTGTTTGTGTTGCTGGCGCTCGTCCACCCTGCAGGTGAAGATCACCTCTGTCGGCTACCCCAGACATCTGAGTCCTGGCCATTAAACACTCCATCACACCCCACCGCACCCTCTTCCAGCAGACGGCAGCTGCAATCACTCTCCTCCCTGCCTCCACCTGCCACCAGCCCACCCCCAGCACAGCGCACCACTCCAGCAGCCCATGCTAATAGCATTCATGTTTGCTGACCGGTGCCGATGAATTGTGTTGAGTCGGACTACGGCCACTCGCCTGACCGCCATCGCCTGTCAACCTTTTGATCAAAGGAATGTTTGGCTTTGTGCTCAGGTCATCTCCATAGCTAATGTTGTTTGGGTTGTGACTTGTGACTTTGGGGCCTCATAGTGCACGGCCCCTCAGGTATGCTGAGTTGTCAGATGCACGTGATGGCTTTGAGATGCTTCACATAGTTCTGATCCCGTATCTGGGCTTCACCACGTAGTCACGAATCACCATTCACATTTCATTCCAGAGACTGTCACCATTTGCGCACTTAACTTAAATATTTAAATGAGATGCACTGTGAAAATGATGGACTGAATTTCAAGCAGTGTGATTCCATAAAAAGACAAAGTCAACAAGCCTGGAGACATCCCAGACTTGTTAAAAATGTTTAACTCTGTGAGTCTGTGGTGGCCTTTGTGTGTTTGCGCTGAGCCCCTGCTAGTGGAGGACCATGAAGTGTGTTTACAAGTGGCCTGCACTGGTGGCTCCTGTTGACCGCTGAGTTGCTTTACTTTTTCTTGTTTGCTGACCGGTGCCGCTGTCCTGCCGCGTGAAGCACAGTCGCGTTAGTGGCACAGCGGGCTTTTCCCCTGATGTGCCCTCATGTCTCTGCCACCGCAGGTGGGTGGACTCCCCTGTTCTCTCCTCTCCCCTCCCCCCCTCCCGTGCAGACGTGCACGCCTGACCCTCTGCCCGCCGGTGCGCCCCAGACCAAACATGGCCAGCTCTGCCGCTGGGCCTGGTTACTATGGCGACGCAGGCAGTTGGGAGGAAGCGCAGTATGTGGGCTGAACGGAGCGCTGGGATGGCATGGAGACAGAGAACAGCGCCACATGAAGAACCATCATGGAGACAGAGAACAACGCCACATGAAGAACCATCTTGGAGACATAGAACAGCGCCACATGAAGAACCATCATGGAGACAGAGAACACTGCCACACGAAGAACCATCATGGAGACAGAGAACACTGCCACACGAAAAACCATCATGGAGATAGAGAACAACGCCACATGAAGAACCATCATGGAGACAGAGAACACTGCCACATGAAGAACCATCCCTTCTGCTCTCTACCCATGACCATAGTGGGCACAGGAACGGGGCAGACCTGCCGCCTCAGAACATGGCCATGGCTTAGGGCAGTGGTTTTCAAAGTGGGGGCCGCAAGGGGGTGCCAGGGGGGCCTCAGCAAGTTGGATGGAAAAATAAAAGCAACAAATAAATACATTTGAAAAATACAATGCCATTGTAATAATTTGTCGCATATCTGAATATTATATTTTCCATGATAATAACTGGGAATAATAGTAGAGTGATAGCTTCCATACAGCAGAGAGCCCCAAATGCAATTTTTACACACTATGCTCCATCGCGAAGTGCTTGTGGCTAAAATAATTATTAGGATTAGCTCAATGTATTTTTACATTTGCCGTAGTATTGTCGATGGGTTTAGTAACACATCAAGGGGGTCCTTGGCCAGAACCTAGAGCTAGTGGTATTTGGCCTCTAACTGTGCTCCTCCACTGGCTCCAGATGCAGGTCTTTCCCTCGCCGGTTCTGGCCCTTTTAAACAACCTCCAGTCGAGGAGGATAGCGTACATCAATCCTTCCCACCACCACAGCCTGCATAAACAAGGCTATGCATTTCTGATGTAGTTTTCCATCATTAAAGGAAAAGGCTGGATTTATCAAGCCGCCCAAATCCCGCTGAAATGCCCTGACCCGGCAGCTGGCTCCTCATCTCTGATTAATGGGCCAGGGCATGAATAATTCAGACGCCAAGCCAAATAAAAAATGTCAGAATCCCGCCGCTTGCACTGGGCTCGGCCAGAGAAATACGAGCAGAAATGGAAGTTTGTGGTTTTAATTGTGTGTGTGTGTGTGTGTGTGTGTGTGTGTGTGTGTGTGAGTGTGTGTGTATGTGTTTGTGTGTGTGTGTGTGTGTTTGTGTCGGTGTGTGTGTGTGTGTTTGTGTGTGTGTGTGTGTGTGTGTGTGTGTGTGTGTACCTTTGTGTCCCTGTGTGTGTTCCAGGTGTGTGTGTGTGTGTGCCTATCCCAGGTGTGTGTGTGTGTGTGGTGTGTGTGTGTGTGTGTGTGTGTGTTTGTCTGTGTGTGTTTTTACTCAGTTGTGCTGAGAGGGCACATGCTTGCTTACAGTAAGACACTGGCTGCATCCACAGCCTCTGTGTACAGTATGCGTGTGTTTGTTTTTGTGTGTTGTCTGGGAGGGAAAGACGTGTAGTGTTGAGATCAGTGCAGTCTAAGATCAGTGCAACTATGTGGTTAGAGTTTCCAGTTTATGCTTGCTTTAATGATCTGAGATCAGTGCATCTACAGTATGTGGTTAGAGTTTCCAGTTTATGCTTGCTTTAATGATCTGAGATCAGTGCATCTACAGTATGTGGTTAGAGTTTCCAGTTTATGCTTGCTTTAATGATCTGAGATCAGTGCATCTACAGTATGTGGTTAGAGTTTCCAGTTTATGCTTGCTTTAATGATCTGAGATCACTGCAACTATGTGGTTAGAGTTTCCAGTTTACGCTTGCTTTAATGATATGAGATCCAGGGGCGCAGCTACCCATTTGTTGAGGGGTATGCAACAACAAATTGCCCCCCCCCCCAAAAAAAAAACACAAAACTAAAGTAAAACAAAAGGCCAATAATGTATTACATATTATTATTTTTTAAGAAATTCTGCCGATTTGAACTTGAAGTATTGTTAAATGTCGCATTGTCACTTTAAGAGAGTCTAAACGGTCTAAATGGTTCTCAACGTCCTTTTGCCAGCTGTTGCTCACAAAGGATAAGGCTGATCAAACTCTAGTCTTTGTTTGCGCCACATTGACAGCACAATATTAAGTTATTACAAGGAGTCTTGTTAGGAAATGGAATCATGTAATGAGTTGTTGCTAGTGTGACATTTCTGTTTGCAGTTTGCCATTAAAAGTGCAGTATGAGCATGGTAGCCACCTAGCTATCTGAATGGAATATAGGCTGTTTCAATCGGCATATACTTAGCAAATGCTAGTTAGTCTGGTAACATGAATAGCATGAACATGAAACGTGTGCTTCCAAGCACAGACGTCACACTTTAAATCCTACCTGTTGCTTTTCACCATCCACTTATTTAACTACTGTCACCTTGACATGCCATCTCATTTTCTCCTTTTTTTTCTATTTTAGCCCCGACAGCTTTTTTTGTTTTATCCATCTTTTTCTATAGACTAAAACTCACTACACCACCTGTTCACTCAGCCACGCCTCCCCACTCCCTTCTCTTTCTATGTCAAGCCCCCATGATAGAATTTTATGAGACAGGACGCCTACTCTAGCCTATTAGTCCTCTAAAATGTTATTTAACATTGAGGAAATGCAGAAATTATTTAGAAACGTACAACAGTAGCTACATATAGAATACACCAACAAATATATTATTATTATTATTATTATTATTATTATTATTACCATCGCTTATGCTCTCATGGTTCTGCCTCCTCATATACCGCGATATAGATATACCTATTTCTCTTTTTAGGCCACTGATGAGATCAGTGCATCTATGTGGTTAGAATCTCCAGTTTATGCTTGCTTTAATGTCAGCCACTGCCCTGCACTCCGGTTTGATGATCTCTGCTTTGTGGTCTGTAACAAATGAAGATGTTCTGTGTAGTTGGTAGTTAAAGTGCTTCAAGTCACTCAAAGCTTTAAAGTTTAAGTGCTTCAAGTCATCTGTAGATGTGATAACATGCGTTGCAAATTAAAAGTACCTCCCTACTAAGGCGTAGAGACAAACTCCAACAGCACCTCCCTTCCAAACCCACCTGTCCTGTACACCCTGAATGCAATATATACTGTAATTGGTATGTCCTAAAGTTGTTTTATTTGCATTGCAACGAGGTGCAGCCTTGTGTTGGTAGAATAGATGTGATAGGCCACCTGCCTCACTGAGGCAGAAAATGAGACAATGCAAATAACAATGAGCTTTGCCTCGATGACTTCCATATGCACACAGATACATGTTGTTTCACATTACCGTGTCCTGTGTTAACCTCCCGCCCCACTGGTCTTAACAATGTCAGCCCTGCTCATATTAATTAAACAGGGAGATTCGCTTGGTTTATTCGATAACATCACCTCACTGGCGCCCGGGGCTCTGCACAGAGAGTATTGTGTTGCCGTGCGGCGTGATGCGGCACGTTGCCGACGAGGCTTGCAGTGTTAAAATGAGAGATCAGAGAGCAGGTGGCGTCCCTCAGGTGTTGGTGTGTGTGGGCAACAACGGTAAACAATGGCAGAGGCTGACGACCAGAACACCTGATGCTCTCAAGGCTTGTCCACATTAATGGGTTCATACGATCATACGTTCATAAGTTATATCCATCATTTTTCTCTCTCTGCCCACCCCCCCCCCTCTCACTGAAACACACAGACACACAGACACACACACACACACAAATAATCTCTTTCTGTATATTGCACTCCGTGTTCATCATTTCCCCAGACACTGTTTTCCTCTACAGCCTTTTCACTGCTGGAGTGATTTAGAGTTTCTCTCCTCATGTGTGTTGCATGTCATTTGGCAGCTTGCTGAAATCATCACTTCTTGTGTTGTGTTAACCGTTCATGTATGACGCTGTGAAGGGAAGAGAGAAAAATCCCAGCACACACACACACACACACACACACACACACACACACACACACATACATACACACACACACACACACACACATACACATACAGTGCTCAGTAATTACCTGCTGCGAGTCGGCCAGGTGGAAATGGCGAGAGGCAGGCAGGCGGGCGGTGCTGTCTCTGTCTCTGTCTGTTGTGTAACTGTTTGATTGCTTTAGTTTGCACACTGCAGCCTTTAAACACGGCCATCAAAGCTCTCCGTCATCTCTAGAGCCAGCTGACTGACAGAGCAGAGAGAATGGGGCTTTCTATTCCAGCGCAGTGTGTGTGTGTGTGTGTGTGTGTGTGTGAGAGTGCACCCGTGTCCGCTGGTAACAACTGCAGCCTGATCTCTGTAGAGCGCTGCTGCTATGATTCACTGCTGCTATGGGGTTCACACGGCACTTCCAGCCAATGGCAGCGGCTCCTTCGCAGGGAGATTCCCAATCAATGACAGGGAGGGGGCCGGTGACGCAGCACAGACTCAGGCACTGAGAGACGGTGTGGGCTGGCTTTCTCTCCTGCTGGAGCTTGTGTGAGTGAGTAAGTGAGTGTGCGTGTGTGTGTGTGTGTGTGTGTGTGTGTGAGCGAGAGAAAGAAAGAGAGAGAGAGAGTTGACTTTAATTCCAATGCCTCACTGCCAGCATGTTGTATTGTGGAGAGAGCTGAAAGAGAGGCCATGACCCTTTCTCTGCCTCGGCGTCTGACTGACGTTTCCCTTAATTTCCGCATTTAATTGAAATTGTCACAAGCAGCACACAGTAAAGGTCAAGTGTGGCTGATTCATCGAGACTGGGTCCACTGAAGAATAGCCCCGGTCAGTGAAGCCACGGAGTGCTTTACTGGCCTGTTGCTGGAGCCAGTTAGGGCCAGTTGTGTAATTTAGATGCACAATGTTTGTCTGGATGAAGAATGAATGTAATTTCAGAGTTAAGATGGTAAACTTTGAATACTGGGTTTTGCCTAAATGGTGTAATTTTTTAAATGTGTTGCTACTGCATACATATTTATGGATATTAGTAGATAAGGTTGTAAAATACAGATGCACATTGCAAGTGAACGTTCCACTTGCTTTAGATGGACTCTGCTTGCAGGTTTGTTTCTCTCTTTCAGTAAGTGTGTGTGTGTGTGTGTGTGTGTGTGTGGCGCGTGTGTGTGAAGAGGCTGGAGTATTGTGTGTGAGTGAGATAGATAGAGGAGGGTGTACGTGTGTGGGTGAGTCAGAGTCAGAGCGCAGTGGAGGAAATGTGTTCATCCGTCAGTGTGACAGTGTGTGGGAGAGTGGGAATCAATTAAACATGTATTATCTCCTCCTCTCCTCTTCTTCTCCTCTCCTCTTCTTCTTCTCTTCTCTCCTCTCCTCTCTCACTTCTGTCCCTCGGTCTTGTGCCGGGGTGGGTCACCTCCTGCCATGTCTGTGTCTCCACAGCAGTGCAAGGACGTTGGGATGGACATTTTGTGTCTCCATTTTGTGCGACTGTTAAAAGAAATGGAGACTAATTAGAAGCAAGCAGTGCCTGGGTTTTAACAGAGAACTACAGGAAAGAAAACAGATGTAAAGTTATATAAATATTTTTTCAACTTGAAACCCATCTGTATTTTTAGAAGGTTTTATTTTAAGTCACTTGCACCAAAGGTAGCACATTTGAAGCATGTGTCTGTCTGTACTTTACAGCACATGTGGGTATCACAGTCACTGCCGAGCTGAACCGCCTGATCAAAATACTGTTCATAGTCTTTTCTCCTCTGAGTGGCTTGGCTTGCTTATAAAGGCATTTATGATGTTCCGTCCGAGGTGCCTTTGATGTGTGATAATTAATTTAGCAGCAGGTCAGCGGAGGGATTTATCAGAGACGTCAGGGTTCCGGATTACCTCCGAGGAGTGGACGTTGCCTTCGCTGTGTGTGCGTGTGTGTGCTCTGGATTTCAGAGCCCTTGGTTGAGGACACACACCCCATACTGCATGTGTAGAACACACACCCCATATTGCATGTGTAGGACTGAAGGATGAGATTGAGGACTGTATTATTGGTTAGCACTCATGCTTACCAACATACTGCTTGCACATTAGACTTTAAGTGCAAAGCTTTGAGTCACTACAGCTAGAGACGACCACAGACATGTGAAATCATGTCATGTTTGTGCAGATGTTTCTCATTATGAATGAATATAATATAATATTATGTGATGGGTGTGCTTGGGTATGTGTATGTGAGTATAAGTTAAAATGAAAACAAAGCCAGAGAGAGATGATTGGGATGTGTTTGGCCCTGTGTGCCATGGCAGAGCAGGGGAGGACACAGGGAGTAAGACTAGCTGACTGGCTCAGAGGGGGAAGACGGGTTGTGCCACAGTTTAAATCCACATGGCAAGAGAAAGAAAACAAATGGTCTTTGTAAAGCGCTGTTTATTGCAGGATAAGGCGAGCTATTCATAATCCACCGTCGCTTCTCTCAGAAATGGATGGCATATTGAACCCAGCATTAAGTACACATTTGTGCTGGGGTTTTTTATGCGCTCTCCCAAATTGACTCGGCATGCGGTTTCATCGTGATGTTATTGGCGTAATTGATGTCATGTCGGTGAGCAGCTCGGCATTGGGTTTGGAAAGGGTTGACAGCTTTCATTTTGCAGCGTCTCCACTAAGAAATAATTGTGCAGTATCTCTCTGTGGTAATCAGAGGTATCTTGCCACCAACTCACATTTTGCATCATGCGAGGTGCTTGATGGGGCTTAATTATGTGCTCTGGGATTTGTATGGAAGGGTCTGGGGAACAAAAAAGGCAATACAAGTTTTTGACTCGTTTCAATTATGGATGATGTATTTTTTGTAAATGGCTTTGTTGAGGCTTTTTTTGTATGAATTTGGCATTAAATAAGTGTTGTTCTTTTGGGATTTAGGACAAAAACAGACAGACACACACACACACACACACACACACACGTGTGATGATTAGGCAGCTGAGATTGAGGGCTTACATGTGGCGTGACAAGGTGGTCAGTGAGATAGAGATGGCGCCACAGAGAGGAATTTCATAAGGAGAGCTAATGTAGCCTCAGCCAGCAATACAGGCAAGCTTTTAACTTCTCCTGCACACAGAGAGAGAGAGAGAGATGATAAAGGATGGACTGTAATAAGATAGAGGGATGGTAGATGTGGGGGAGGGGTGGCGAGGGGAAGAGAGTAGGGAAATGGAGGAGGGGAGATAGATTGAGGGGCAAAATGAGGGAGTTGTGGAAGAGATGTGAGCATCTGAATATATTTACAAGAGATAAAGGAAGGAAATAGAGAGCAGGCATTGTTCTAAACCAGAAATAAAAATGGTGTGTGTGTGTGTGTGTGTAGAAAGACAAAGAAGGAGATGGAGGGAGGATTGTATAAATTATTATTTGTAGAAAGGAGTCAAATGAGGGAGATGAGCTAAAAGGAAAAACAAAGAAACAGAGCCACACAGGCAGGCTGAGAGAGAGAGAGAAAGAGAGAGAGAGAGAGAGAGGGAGAGAAAGATGCTAAAGAGCTCTAGATCAATACAACACATTTTCATGGCCAATCTTGCTTTCACTTCATGACCCCCTCCTCTTCCAAACATATACACCCACACAACTCAACTCCATACCCCCAACACACACACGTACAGGCACACACATGTATATGCACATACTGTATAATAAGTATATGACATATGGACACACACTCTCACTACTCACATAAAGACACACTGTAACATACACACACAACATAATTAGCATAGCACATTGTGCTCTGTATGTGAGATCAGTCGTCCGGCAGGGATACCCTGTGGGGGAAGGGAAGCTCACTGGCGAAGGGGGAGGAAGAATGGGCTGTGGGTGCAGTGTGTGTGTGTGTTTGTGTGTGTGTGGGGGGGGGTGTTGTGGGATCTCCCCTGTCACTAGAAAAGAAATAAAGAACACATGGTGGGGCTCTCGCAACGTGACTGCAGCTGCCAATCAAGGACATGATCTAGGGAGAGAGATAAAGGACAGAAAACTAGAGAATGGAGAGAGAAAAGAAGAGGGTGCACAAGAGAGAATAATGAGAGAAGGAAAGAGAGTGGGGGTGGCGAGGAGGAGAGAGGAGTCCAGCAGACTGTGATGGGCAGTCCCTATAGCGCACGTGTGTTTGCATGACATACTCCGTGTTTACCCCACACTGCCCAAGCTGCCCGATTACGCCAATTAGCCTCTCGTCATCAAAATGCTGGTTTCCACGGTAACCACACTGCCGAACAGCAATAGAAGAAGTGCCCCAGCGGTTGCTCTGGATGTCATTTTCGCGATGGCGTGTGGCTGATGGAGCAGAACCCCCTCCAACACTGCATTTTGAAACTCGCTGGGCTGCGAGCTGCAGAGGACGCCTGTGCTGCTGGACTAGGGGAGTGAGATCAGGGCTGTTAAATGCCATTTAAATGCATCTTAATGGGATCATTTAAAGTCCATTTGCTGGGATGCGCTGCCAGCGACTGTGCCAAGAGCCAGAACTCCGTCCACGTCGAGCGCAACGTTTTTTCTGCCTTTCGGTCGTTTCTCATATTTATTCCGCTCGCTCGCTTTTAAAGAATCCTGCTCCTTTGGCCTCTTGTGCATGGCAGGCGTTCACTGGGCGTTTGGCTTGGGCTTGTAGCCGTGAGGAGATGGCTGGGACAGTTGAAAAGGCTCTTTACTCTGCGTCCGATTCAGTCATCTTTTCTCTCACATGTCATTGTGTGAAGGAGACCAAACATCAGGCGTGAGACTGGACTGGTGGCCAGGTTGGCATGGTTGGCAGGGTTGGCAGGGTTGCCTTGGCCTGACAAAGCCCCTGCTCTGTCCTCAGGGCAGAACTGAAGTTTCTGTACAAAATTAAATCAAATCAAATGCATTTACTAAATCATTTACTAGATCAGAACAGTACTGCAGAACAGTAAATTCAAGTTGTGGAGTAGGCTTTCTTTAATTCTCTCTCCCTCACGCTCCCATCCCCTGACTTGAGCAAGTTTCATTTCCATCAGTGTGTCCTACCTTATGTTCCCTCCCCCACCAAGCCTCTCTACAGTGCGTCTGATCCCCGTAAGCTTATTAATTGAGGTGAGAGTGGCCCTGGAGCTCCACGGCCCAGCAGCCTGTCATCTGGCTCTCTCAGGTGGAGGCAGCGAGGCAGAAGCCTGCCAGCGTGATTAATACGGCCCAGCTATATTAGCTCTCGCCAGGGCGGGCTGTGGTCACCTAAGACGGGAGTCTGGTGTTGATGAATGCCCAGAGTCGCTCCATTCCTTTCCCGGCTCCCTCACGGCTCCGCGCGGTTAGACAGATGCCTGGGCGTGGTCTTACGAGAGGCCCTGATGTATTGACACAGCACAGAGCCGCGGCCGTATTCATGTCTCTTCGAGCACTTTAACACCGATTGACAGACTGCTGGCCTCAGATCAGTATGATGAAGTAACAGAGAGGCAGGTGAAGTTAAAAGAACTCTCGGCAGGGTTTTAATTTATCAGTCCACTCATGAGATGAATTACATGCAGCAGACAACACTGATGAAGTGTGGCACAGACAGTGATACGTTAATGTACTGTTGATTTAATGCTTACAGTTTGGGTTATTTCTGTGCGTAGAGTTATGGGGTGAGGCAAAGCACTGGAAATGTATGCATTTAGCATCGTTAAGCAATATTTAAGTCCCACAGTGTATTGTGATGAAGGGTGGGAGTTCAAAGTTTTGTTGCCAAATCTATTATATCGCTTCGTACTTTCAAGCAAGTGCTGGATAGGAATAAGCAATGGTTGATTTGGTGCTGGTGAGGTGGTAGTATGAAGTTCTGTTACTGCATTAATCTTTCTCTGTTGTGGAGAAATGTGTCTGTGTTGGTGGGTGTGGGGTCTTGCCCCTCTGAGAATGCAGCTCATTGTTCATGTTGTTTTTCACCTTTGGGTAGCTATCAGTGGCCACAAATCATATCCCAGTTTCTACCCCTAACCCTTGGCTATGGGGCATATGGGGCTAACCCACCCCCAATACCCTCTCTACCCACCTGGTTTCACATACAATCTCAACCCTTAACTGTTTATTATTTGTCCTGTATAGTTGATGGTAGTTGAAATGCGAATTATGTGTTAGATGATTAAAGTTAAACACAATACTTTAGTTAACAATAACAAACAAGAGCAAACAAGAGACTTGGGAAACCCAAAGCACAGTAAATGACCACATACTGTTCACCAGCCCAGTGTAACATGCATTATAAGGCCCACCCGCACAGCCTTGCAGGTAACTTTGCAGTCCATCTGATTGTTGTGATTAAGATTAATTGTCCTTTTACGAGACACCATTTAATTTGATTCCCTTTAGAAGCAGCAAAGTTGTTTTGCCGGGTCCTCGTGTATCCATTTGTGTTCCAATCGACTCTAATCGCCCACAGTGGACAGAGTTACGTAAGGGCGGTGCCGGGAGGCGAGACGCGCCGCTAATCTGCTTAAGTGGCGAGGACGCCCTGATTGGCCGCCTGTGAGGCACAGGGAGATACGCATAGGCTCTGTCTCGGACCGTCCACTCCTGGGCAGCGGTGTGGTCGTGTGGGTGGGAGTGGGAGAGAGAGAGAGAGAGAGAGAGAGAGAGAGAGAGAGAGAGAGAGAGAGAGACAAAGCTTCGGGGTGTTTCTTCACAATTATACTCCTGGTTGCCAAAGGCTGTGTCTGTGATTGATCTTGGTGGCATTTGAAACGAGTGGCTTGCAGGAGGGAAAGTGATGGACGGCAGTGATGACCACTCGGCTCTGTGTAGGTGTTGGGTTGTGCTGCTTTGTGACTGCACCTCACATCCTTGACAGTGCGCTGCCCTTCCATGTCTAATCTCCTTCTCAGTCCTGCTCTTTATGGTGACGTTCGGCCATGAGCCAACAGATTATCCCTAAGGAGGTGCAGTTGTCACAGGCAATGTGTGACATGACAAGTGTTGCAGACACTGTGTGTGTGTGTGTGTGAGAGAGAGAGAGAGAGAGAGAGAAAAGAGAGAGAGAGAGAGAAAGAGAGAGCGAAGTCATAGGGATGAGCCAAGGCTTTGAGTTGAATGCATAAGCATCCTCCATTCTGGATTAGTGCCAGAATTGCCAGCTATCAGACAGACTATCTGTGATGCATGCAGAGCTGCCTGAGACCTGCTCTGTCATCGTGCACAGACAGACACTGAGCTCCACACCTGACGACACCAACAGACATCAAGCTGAAGTGCCTTTTCCCAGAAGCGTTGTTGAACAACTACCAAAGTTACATAAAATGTCATTTTTTCTCTCTGTGTGAGATCCCAATGTAGTTGTTCAACAGCGGGTTTGGGACATGCAGTCCTGGACACTGTACAATTGTGAAGATTTGCAAAATATCTGTTGTCCCCTTGGAAACCTTGGTACAAATATATTGTCTGTTGCTGGGACTATTGTTTGTTTGTTTTTATGCTAGCATGAAGAAATGGATTGGTATTGTTTCAGTCATCTGCTGGTCCCAACGGGCTTGCCCTAATTTGGTTCATGAGCATGTGTTGATAAATCCGTTCATGATTTGTTGTTGCTTATGTCCGAGCGTACTGATGAGATTGACCCAGCAGTCGCCGCACTGGTCTCATCTCTGTGTGCATGGCAACGGCGCTAGTAGACATGAGCTCACATCTGAATGAAGTCTCTTCCCAAAAAAACACTGACCAAGAAGAAAACTTTTCCGAGGGGCCATTTCCAACAGCGGTCATTGAGGGTCAGTGTTTCTGCGATTAACCAACGTCTGTCTGTTTCGTTAGCGGCCTGTTCAGCCTGCCGGTGTTTGTATCATTTTCACTTGAAAGCGCAGTGCTTTGTCCACGTCCACTCAAAGGGGACAAAGCCTGACCATGCTCAGATGTCTCTCCTCCCAGTGGCTCTTAACCAAGTGAAGGCTCTCTCTCTCTCTCTCTTTCTTTCTCTCTCTCTCTTTCTCTCTCTCTCTCTCTCTCTCCTTTTATTGCCTGGATGAATTCAGAACTGGATGAATGGCTCTACGGCGAAAAGCAGAGATGAGGGATGGCTTAGAGACAATTAGCAGCCATTGCGCACTCACAAAAAAAAGACAGGATTGATGGCGCTACATTATTGGGCATCCGCGCCGGCTTGCCGAGATTGGCTCCCCCTACAAACACACTCACACACACACACACACACACTCACACACACACACACACACACACTCTCAAACACTCGGCGAGGCCTCCACAAAAGGGAACCGATGGTCAATCAGTGGTGAATGCAGCTCGAGACGAGAGGGCCTCCTTCTTAATGAGCGGAATGAGCTGTTTACGCCGCATTCACATGCGGGCGGGCGAGCGGACGGCGCCAGTACAGTAAATGAGGCGAGGCATGAGAGACCGGACCTTTGTGTCCCATCACACTCTCCAGTGCGTCAATAGCGCTTTAGGGCTAATGATCTCACTCCGGGCACCACACAAGAGCAGGAGCTCACACAAAGGAGAGAAAGGGGGCCCAGAGAGGAAAGACACTGGCGCAGGACATTAGCGTGTGTGCAAACACCGCACAAACAGGACAACACACGCAGAACGCATAGAGGAAGGCGGCGGGGGGTTGGTCATGTTCTTCAGAACAGGCTCTCTTCAGGAACCAACTGTGTCAAGCACTACTGGAACTGCAGAAATGTGTTTTTAATCAAATCTCTCTTTAATACCGACAATTTGAGCTGCCTGACAGATGTTGAATTTGAGAATACAGACAATTTGAGCTGCCTGACAGATGTTCTGCATTCTTGTTAGTAGCATCTCAAATCTTGAAATTAGACTTGATGAGTGTAATTGCTCTAGTCACAATCTTGTGGTTGTGTTGCATGTGGACAGACACAGAGTTTGGCTCTGTCATTGTGTTTCATCTGTGGTGTTAGTAATTTATAGCCTTCTGTATCACTGACATGCACGACTAAATCATCCATTCAGACATAATCACTTTTGTCTTTGTTTAAAGCATGATAAAGAACCCTAGCCTGCGCAAACCCAGACGAACATGTTAGCAAATTTGGATTTGCTCTGCAGGTCTGTCTGGAGACCCCGTCACATTGAAGCCGAATTCCAAATCACCAAAAACCCAGAAGCCAACACAACTGATTATTCAGCATGGGGCGGGATTTATATGATGACAGACAATAGGAGTACACTTAGCAGCGCTGCTGGCGTCAGTGTTTTACAACATGGTGTATTTTATTTGGAATTGAGTAAACAACTGCATTTAATACTTTGTTTATAAGAGATATACTGTACGTTTGCTATACTTCCAAAAAGACCCATTCTCCCCATCTCAGTTGAGATTTGAGAAGTGCTCTGGCGTAAAGGGGCATTTCTTTCAAGGTAAAAGAAGCCACTTCTGAGACTGGTATCTCCAATCATACTAACCAAGCACTTCCTCTGTCCTCTCGCCCCCCCACCTTTCCATTCCTTTTTCCTCCTTTCCTGTCCTCCTTTGTTCCCCACTCTCTCTCTCTCTCTCTCTCTCTCTCTCTCTCTCTCTCTCTCTCTAGGAACACTTCACTCCTGAGTGCAAGTTCAAGGAGTCTGTGTTTGAGAACTACTACGTGACGTACTCCTCTATGATCTACCGACAGCAGCAGTCAGGCCGGGGCTGGTACCTCGGCCTGAACAAGGAGGGCGAGATCATGAAAGGAAACCACGTGAAGAAGAATAAACCCGCCGCCCACTTCCTCCCCAAGCCTTTGAAAGGTCAGTTCTGCCACCGTGATCTTCCTATGACCGCTGCCTGACCCCTGCCAGACCTGCCAGGCAAAGAGAAGCTCTGTCTAGGTGCCACACTTATTGAACATGATTTGGCTGCCATTGGAACACAAACTGTGTAATTAATGGAAGGTTGTACTATTATTATCAACCATGAACCAGGGCTATTAGTTATTAACAAGCGTAGCTATTAACTAGTTAAACTAGTTATTATGTAGCTAAGAAACAAGGCCAGATTAGTCTGGTCGTGTGGGGGTGGGGGTGTCTTCTCCACTACTGTAGTCCATGGGGCTGTGAGTAGGCGACTGGGCCGTATTGAGTGCCTCAACCGGCTCTTCATCTTCCGCCGGCGCGGGCCGACAGTTAAAAGCATTGTCTCTGGCAGGGCCTGACAGGATGATGAAGCGCAGCTCCATTCACATGGAGACAGCTGGGCTTTTTACACGACGCAGAGCACCGCACCGTTCAGCCCAGAACAGGTCAGCCATTCAGCGCTAATGGCCAGAGGATTAGCCAAAGAGAAAGATGACAAAAAGAGAGAGAGAGAGAGAGAGAAGAGGAGGAGGAAAAGAAAGTGAGGGCTGGAACAAGAGAGTGAAAGAGGTATTGAAAGAGCCGTAGACCTTTAATCTTGAACAAGGAACACATAGATACTTGTCAATAAACACACACGGAAGATAAAAGGGACACTTTCAGCAGACATTCTTCTCTAAAAAAAGAACTGCTGCTGCACAATCAGGGGAGAAGAGGGAGAAAATGCAAGAAGACAGCTTAATGTGGACGTCTCGTCAGTGTCTCGCCTTTGTTTCTTTTTCCAGGATAGTTTCAGGATGTTCAGGGTGTGGCTCAGTGCAGAAATAGAAAAACGTGCCATGAGCTTACTGAGGAAAATAAGCTAGCAGTGACGGAACATTTCAAAATGCTCTGAATAAGTTTGCCAGTCATGCATAACCATACATCTGCCTGTAATGGTCAAGTGGTCAAACTTAACACTACAACCTAAGAAACTGATTAAGGTTTACGAGTGGTCATTTATCTTCAGACCACAACCCATTAGCGTATTGCTCATGCGGCCCATGAGGACTCTGTGGTGTTGGATGGTTTGAGATGGCCTATAAGTCTGAGTAGAGCCCACTAATCCAGTGGTTTCTTCTCGGTGTGAAGATCTCATGAGCCGGCCATGTCCAGATTGCGGTGATGAACGACTTCTCTCGACTTTCCCAGTGAAAACTACAAACTGCTGTGGGATGCAGAATGCTGATTGACGGGCCATTCTGGGACCAGTGCAGTGCGGTGCGGTGTGTTGACATGTGTCTCCCCGCTGGGGAGCGGATGCCTGCACTCAGCGGCGCACGCAGCTCATGGCTCGTGCACACTCACACAGGCCCCGCCACCGCTAATAGCTTTTTGGGGGATGTGGCCCGAGAAGCAGACACTTACAGGCAGATCAGCTTTCAACCAGGATGACGGCTTACAGAGAGAGAGAGAGGGGTGGTCAGAACAGAGGGGGAGGTGGACATGAATTATACACGACGACAGGGGGCTTACTGTGCTTATCGGCTTTACATTATGGCCGAGGTTGAGGGTCAGTCAGGAAACAGGCTGGAGGAGGAGGCTGTGGTCCAGTGGTCAGTTTCCCATGAGCAGCTCAGTCTGGACAGCCCTGGCCCACCTGGCCCACATCTGGTGCTGAGCCTCACAACTTACGGACACTATTACAGTATAATACCATTAACTATCTACAATATCTATACCGCTGACTACAGTAACTACACTACCACTGCCAAACTACACTACAACTGACCAACTACTATACCACTGACTAACTACATTACCACAGACTAACTACACTACTACTGACTAACTACACTACAACTGACA
The DNA here is from genome assembly GCF_017589495.1 of Alosa alosa. Lineage (NCBI taxonomy): Eukaryota > Metazoa > Chordata > Actinopteri > Clupeiformes > Clupeidae > Alosa > Alosa alosa. The sequence goes on from NC_063209.1 coordinate 3,491,102, forward strand.
AGCTACTATACCACTGACTAACTACACTACCACAGACTAACTACACTACCACAGACTAACTACACTACCACTGACTGACATTCCCACTGATTAAGTAACAGCTATGGAGGAAGAGTGTAGGGTTTTCTTGTTTCATAGCTAATGAAGACTTAGTGAGAGTGCTGGCCCATCCGCTAAAGGGATGAAAGGACCTGCTTCGGCTTTGTAGATGTCACTCAGCCACCTTCTCGTACTTGGTGACCTCCAATCAAACTCACCTCATTTCTCTCTCTCTCTTTCTCATATCCTCCTTCCATATTCTCCTCTGATTCTCTCACATCTCTGTTGCTGGTTGAAGTGCTTCTTAGCCAAGATATTGAAAAGCATACCAGCCCTCCCCTTGCTTTAGTTCAGAGGAACAATCCATAGACATGTTTTAGAGTGTTATTAGCCTTGAGCAGTGTGCCTTCAGTAGGAACGCTAGTCTCTACATATGCAGTCATGAAATTAGGCCAATGGAATATTTATGTAAAAGCATTCTTTGAAGAACTACCTCCACTCTCAGCGAAGAACTCATTTATGTGCTCTAAGTGCTCCCAATCTGCCATACACACTAAATGTATGACCATTCTAGCTAATGTATAACAGCTGAGATTCCTTTTCCTACCAATTACTTGATGTAGAAGCAGTTTCCTCCTATATATAGGAGATGTGTCAGATGTAGTGATTGGTGATTGTTTTGCTCCTTCCCCTCTCAAATCAATATGAAGTATTATTTTCATATCCACGAAAACCCCCCGAAAACAATCGGTTTTACCTAGCTCAAGTTGCTACAGCCAGCAGCTAATGTAGCCAGGCAGCTACAGCACTACACTCTGTGGGTATGTAAATGGGAGCTCACGGACATGCCCCCAGAGTGTAGCGCTGAAGCTGCCTGGCTGCGTAAACTGCTGTAGCAACTTGAGCTTGGTAAAACCGTTTGTTTTCGTGGGGTTGTGGGTGTACCAACAGTACTCGGTGACCTCAAGAAACATAGATCTATGTGAAAACTCGCCGGATTTCTGCTTTAATACTAACAAGATCTAATTCACTGTGTAATATTGATATGGAGTATAACCAGAGATCTGAAAGACTAATGCTAATTACGGCTGTGAGTGGAGTGTTGGTTTTAAGCCATCAAAGGCGTCTGATCCTCTGGTGCACTTCCTGACAAGACCCCAGCCTCATCCTCCTCGACGTGGTCAATTTGAGGTTGCGTAACAGCTACCACTAATATGTCAAGAATCGACCGGCGCAGCCTCCCCCTCCCCTGAAGTGGCGTATTGATTGACTTGTGTAGAGAGAGAAGCTGGTCATGAGGCTGAAGTCAGACTGATGGGTCTGTGCTAAAGCCCTGAAGAGAGCAACAGATCACAGGAGAGCTTCTGCTTGAGCAGGCTTGCTTTTGTCTTTGTGTGTGTCTGAGCTTCTAGTGACTGTCTTTCTTTTCCTTCTTTTTTTCTTCTTTCACTTCTTTCTCTCTTTTCTCCTCTTTCTTTCCCTTCGTTTTCTCTCCTCAGTGGCTATGTACAGAGAGCCTTCCCTCCACGACCTGACTGAGTTCTCGCGCTCCGGCAGCGGCACGCCCACCAAGAGCCGGAGCGCCTCGGCCGTGCTCAACGGGGGCAAGGCGGTCAGCCAGAACGAGTCCACGTAGCCAGGGCAACCGCTGCCCACGACTACCACCACCACCTGCCACCACCGCCCCATCTAGCAACTCCCACCCCCTGCGCCACGCCTTCCACCTGTACCTCCGGCCGCTCTGAGACTTCAACCCGACTTCTCTTCTTCTCAAACACGCTCTCGGTGGTGCAGGACAGCAGCAACACACATATACTCGACACTGTTAAGCTTTTTTGAGTTTCCTGTCACTCTGCGCCACCGTCACAGTAAGCTCATTTAAAAATGATGACGTTAGGTAGTTGTAGAGTTTTTAAGAAATGTACAAAACACAAATGGGGCATTTCTAAGTTTGGGTCACCACTGCAAACAACTCACCAATGTTCTTTTTCCATTTTTCATTTCTCCAGTAGAGTCTGACAAATTTAGACACACCTCTGCATCGATTTTTTTTTTATTATTATTTTCTTATGGTTTTAATTGGGATGCCGTAAGGGCAGTTTGTGGGGGGTGTAGCTGCTCGGTGCAGTGGTAAAGAAGCGCCCTTTCCCTGCCCTCTGTGTCCTTCGCGCTGCCCAAAGGACGAAGCCGCACCCGCGGTTTGACCCGCTGCGGTGTGTCGAGGCCAGCCGGCTAATGGTAGCTCTCCCGCCTTTCCTAGTGCACTCGCTTAGAGACGCAGCGCTCGTCTCTAGCATGGGAATATAAAAGCCTGCGCTCAGCCGACCTGATGTGAAAAAGACGGGCAGCTCAGCTGAGCACCCTGAGTGTTGTTTTTTGTTTTGTGTCTCGTTTGTGTCTCTCTCTCAGGAGAGAGGGAGAGACCATGGCTCTACATTGCTTGCTAACTTTTTTTCAAATTAGCGTTGAGCCTTTTTGTTTGTGTGTTTGCTTCCCCCTTTCCTGTTGTGGTCCATCCCTCTGTACTTTTGTGCTTTTGTTCGGTCTGTGATACTAGAAGAAAGGAATTCCAGTACACCAAAGAGTGTCCCTTTAAGCGGTGGAACCACGCCTGTGTCCACTCACAGCAGGAAGTGAATGAATTATTTTTCTTACCGTACATTTAAAAAAAAAAACTTGAGGTGAATAAAAGTGCTTAAAAGAGAAAGATTTAATTGCTAACTGGCTGTGGGTGTCAATGGCCCAGTATTCTAGAAAGTGCTTTTTTTCTGTGCTGGTACACTCCGAGCGAAAGGCATGAAGCGACTGTTCTATGTACTCTCCCCCTCCTCCTGTCTCTCTGTCTTGTCACGTTGATTCTGTCAGTCTGTCCCCCCAAAATGTCTTTGTTTCTCTGTCTCTCAGTGATGATGTCATGCCTTACCCCCCTCTTCCTCTCTCTCTCTCTCTTTCTCTGTCTTTGCTGACTTTGGTCACCATATACGGTGTTAACTCGCCAACATATGGTGAAAGCTCCCACCCAGGACTCTGTTTTCGTGTATGAGTAACTTATCGTGGTGACAATTTTCTATATTAAGAAGAAAAAAAAACTGTGGAATTTTAGGTGGCTTAACATTTTATAGGATATGTCATATTTGTAAAAGTGAAAAAAAGAAAATCTTGAAAAAAGGAAAAAAAATCCCTCTCTTGTACAGGGCATGGACAAATGAAGTTGTGTACAACAAAGGACCCTTTTCTGGTGGGCTATGTTCTCTCTCCCCGGTCCCATTCTTCATCCAAGTGCCGGGGAGGTTGTTTTCTTCTGTTACTTTTGACTTTTCTTTGGTTTAAGGTGAACATATCTGTTGCATGGGAGACAGCAGGGACGCCAGGACTAGAACTGCATGATGTACTGTAGGCTATGTGTATTAACCCATGTTGGATCATGTGTTCCAAACTACCACAGTTCAAACCAGAAAACCACATGTACCAACAGGCATTCAGCCTGGTACCTTCCAGGTGTTTATTATTTGTTGTATACACAAAATGCACTGAATAAAATGTTTATATTAAGATATACTTTTAACACTGCCTCTGGTTCGTTTTATTGAGTTAATGTATTTTGTCTTGACCTGTGTGAGTTTCTGCAGCTCCAATAAAATTATTTAAAGATGGAACATATTACATACATACTGCAGAGTATACTCTATAGCTATTGCAGTTAATGGCAATAAAAAGAGCAAGCCCATATAAAATTCTAATTAAATACACGTCCATTGTGATAGGCCCTCTTTATGGCCATTTAGAATGAAAGCATGCTCCATTGACCAAGATTATTTGCGAAGGAAATTCTTTAAAACACTATGTGATGGACAAAATTGTGCTCTGGACTCGCCTCAGTCGTCTCTGTAATTGCCACTTTTGTACTCTGCACAATACGCCCCTGGGCTTTCTGTGGTAAATAAATCAAAGCCCAGTGTCATGTGAAAAGCCATCTCTGCCGAAGGTGTCCAACTGGGGGATTCCCACAGTAGCAGCCGGGGCCGTTTCTCCCAGATGTTTTTTAGCCCACTCACCACTGGCTGCAGAAGCGAGGCCATGTCCTCCCGTGAACACACGAGCGGCCCAATGGGAAACATATCCTCACGTTAATTGGCCAGCAGAGTTCAGGCTCCTGCACGCACCATACACTTGCACGGACTTGACCCCCCGATACGCACAGGAGGAGTCAGTGTTCTCTGATGGTTGGATAGTACAGAAAGTCCAGATCTCAAGCCAGCTTTCATACTGATGCATGCAGATCGTGTGTGAGACTATATGAAGGCTTATCCAGAGCCATATAAAGGTAGAGTTGCGACAATGGGTGTTCAAAATTCGTTAAGGTCACGTGATACATGTAAACTTCAAAAAGTTGACAATGGATTAGAATGCATTAAATAAGCTACTGTTCAATGAGAGACAGAGCCACAATTTTGGGTAATTGACAGACAATAAATGCATTGATATACAATATTTATAACACAGTGAAATTATTGTGTAAACTGTGTAGTTATCCTACCATTACAACAATATTAAATTAAATTCCAGACCGTAGCCTGCTAAATATCGGAAGGTGACCTTTTTTTCTCCCTTTTACGTATGTGTCACTTAATATTAATTTCTGTACAAAACCAAGACGGAAGATTCTTTAGAAAACGCAATAGCACCCACCCCATAAGTGTAGCCTAGGCCTATCTAAATTATCGTTATTAAAAAAAAATGACCTAGTACGTGACTCAAGAGCTGTAAACAGTGTTTTTGAGACTGCGTGTAGCCCACAAACGCGCATGGAGATTTTAATTTTGCAACGAGAAACTGTAACACAGCTAGTCTAACGTTAACTTGTTTGAGTTTTCTCCCCAACGTTTTCTCTGGTAGTTCTTCACTGATCTGAGATAATGAGCGAACTAAGTAGCTAGCGTCTCGGGAGAATAAAAAAAAGTTTAAACGTTTTGTAACATCTCTCCAGTGTAATGGTGGGCATGTTAAAGGAATTATCCGGAGTAAAATGCACTTTAGATCAATTTACGGATGATTGGGAGTACATGCGTTGATTTGACATCAAAATCATGTCATTCGGATGTGTTTTGAGAAAGTCAAAACTCGTTAGCCTGGAAATGACCCGGGCATGTCATTTCGCCGCTACAAAACGCTATCTTTACCTCTTCTACAGTTCCAAACAACATTACACTTACGTGGTAGTGAGTAGAGGGTCCCTAAAGTCAAACTGAAGTATCCCGAGGTCTTCATGTGGTCGGATAGAGAGTCCAGAATGAATTTCATCAAGCCAGTAACTTTCCGGAAATGTTGCTGCTGCAGCTGCCATCTTTAGAGGAAAGTCCGTAGGAGTCGATTGCCGAGTGTGGTGTAACACGCTCTGGAAATTCACAATTTCGTCACATAACATAGTCATAAACATAGTCCAGTAGTCCAACTTCATTTCAATTTTGAAAGAAATACTGGACTATGTTTAAAAAAAAAAAAAAAAAACAACGAAATTGTGAATTTCCAGAGCGTGTTACTCCATCGAACTTTCTCAAAACACATCCGAATGACATGATTTTGATGTCAACTCAACGTATGTACTCCCAATCATCCGTAAATTGATCTAAAGTGCATTTTACTCCGGATAATTCTTTTAAGTTAACCGTAGCAATACCTCCACAGTAACCCCATGGTAATGTGATGCCAGTGATCATAATAACATATAGAACGTGATATAGTCCTTGATAAATAACCAGGCTATGAACTCATAAACAACAGCATTTTGTCACCATTTGTCATTCACCGTGCTGTGAATACAGCATTAAGATGCTAGGCTAAAGAGCTTGAGATTCACAACCTGCATGGTTGTGCTTATCCTGTTAGAAAGCAATAGCAGTTAGCAATTTGATCAGTGATCATGCATCATATCAGTCCAAGCTTGGTTTGAAACTGGTTTCTGGGGATGGGGTTTTTAGTGCCTGCTGTGTTAGGCCTAATATGACCGTGCTGATGCTAACAGGTGCAGCTCCCTCAAATCTATATAGGTTCTCATGCATATTAGGCTAGCTTTTTCCAATGAAAATGAATGCAACATAAAAAAAAACAGTAGGCTACTGTTCCTAACTGAAGAAACGTTTACGTTACTGTAAGGAAATTGGGGGCCAAGCAGCGAAGCTGCGAAGGCACCCATTGTGTTTCTATGTTTTCTTATTAGGGGTCCGAGCAGCGTAGCTGCAGGACCCCTATTTTTTCTGTACCGTTCATTTTTGGCCAAAATTCTGTAAAAGTCATACTGCAGCCTAAACCGTAACTCCAAAACTCCAAAATTTTCAGGTATGGTTACCAGTACCCTCCTCTACCCATAACCCAAAATTTGGGGTACTGCACCCAAAGGTGGCGCTATTGGAAAAAAAAAAAGTTAATTATGCTAATTTCTCTTTACCTGATTGACCTAGACTCAAAATTCTTTCATAATATTAATCTCTAAACTCAGATGCATCTTTTTGGCCCTGGTCTTATGGTCTAAAAATGTTTAGACCAAGCCTCACAAAAGTTACTTCTCAGAATTTTGATATTTCGTTCCATTTCAGAGATATAGGCCAATAAAGTTAGACCACTTAGGCCTTTTTTCCTAGATCACCTATATTCCTATAAACCGTAAGTCCTAGAAACTTGACATTTTATAGTATTGTTACCAGTACCCCCACTACCCATGACCCAAAATTTGGGGTACTGCACCCAAAGGTGGCGCTCTTGTCAAAAATACTTATTTCTCCTTACCAAATTGACCAAATTGATTCTTTCATCATATTAATCTCTAAATTCAGATGTGTCTTTTTCACCCTGGTCTTGTTGTTGTGAAATGTTGTTTCATTTCACAGATATAGGCCAATAAAGTTCGACCACTCAGCCCATTTCTCCTATATCACTTATATTCCTAAATGAGTATTTTTTTTCCTTGGATAACAACCATACAACCATCATTAGGTGGATACCATTAACAGTGCACATTTTCAGATCTCTACTCTTTCTTATAAAGCCCTTAATTCTATTGTCAAATGTATGCTAGGAATTTTCTTGATGTTGTGTGTTAGCCAACACATATTTTCACCATGTGAATGTGACTGCCCATTATTTAGGATTGGCAGTGGCTCAATGGGATAATGCCTAGTGCTGGTGTTTTTTTAGGTTGAGAGTTCGAATCCCTGGTAGAGCTTTAGGCTCATGCTCGAATGCTATTGGTTAGATTCACACAATTGAACAGCACCTGAATGACATCATGCAATCGACATACACAGTCATTAGTTGCCAAGAATCAGAATGCTGAGACACTCTGACATTTAGGGGAACTTCTTTGTTTACTATTTTTCCTTCATCATTAAGTCTATCATATTTATATTTCATCCATTAGTGTTCTTTTCTACAAATGTCTAATTGCCCCAGAATTTCAACAAGTTTTCAGGTGTACTCTTTCAGGAAAGCCCTTCATTTTATTGTCAAATGTATGCTTGGAGTTTTTCTTGTGTGTTTACCAACACACATTTTCACCATGTGAATGTGACTGGCCAACATGTAGGATTGACAGTGGCTCAGTGGGATAATGCCTTGTACTGGTGATCCTTAGGTTGAGAGTTCAAACTCCACTTGAAGCATTATTGTTCGAATGCTGTTGGATTGTGGAGGTTAGCATACTAGAATAGAATGCTGTTGGGTTGTGGAGGTTAGCACACTATAATATTACAGCTACTTGTCAATATGGACTTGTAGTGCAAAGCAAGTATAACTGCATAATTATAGGCTATTTATCTTATTGACTCCAACACAGAACCCACCTCCCCCCCTTCACCTACCACCACAAATACAATTAAATTTTCTGGGAAACACTGCCTTCCATTATCAAACCCTTCATCTTATCCATGACAAATAAATAGTCCTGTAGAATCAAGTATTGTTAGAATACTATTGGGTTGTAGAGATTAGCACACTAGAATAGAGTACTGTTAGAATACTTAACCCTTTAGGCGCCAGAGGTTTTTTTCCGAAACGATCAATTTTGACATCTTCATTTCAAAAGGCTATATCTTAAAAGTGATGAGATAGAGACTTTAAATTAGAGAAATATTAAGGATGACCCAAAGTTTATGTAGAGATTAAATGTGTATATCTAATTTGCATATTATGACGTCATATGGTGGCAGCCATCCTGGATTATAGAATTTTCATGAAATGTCGCATGTTTGAATGATAAAATGCACCACTTCTTTCCCCCCAAAATGTCCCTCACCTTCTGTATGCTATATTGCACAATACTGAATGCTCAGGTAAATAGTAAGTAGTGAACAAACTGTGTAAATCATTACTAATAAATGGCAGAAACAACCCAAATGCATGTAGCGGTAGACTGGCCTTTTGCTGTAGAGATTTTCCATTTACTACATACAAGGCACTCTGATTCCATGTATGGGGCACATATATATTATTCAGATGACACACAAACACAAGTAGACAAGACCTGTTTAGTTCAAAAGCTCATTTGCCACGGCAAGGCACAGATCAGGAGTGAGATGACGAGACAAGACAAGAGACAATGTTAGTATTTTTTTTTTCTTTTTGTTGTTTTTGTTGATTTTTTTTTTGTTTTTTTTTGTTAGCTGACAAAGACACACACATCACAAGGACATGAACACACAAAAAGGAACACATAGTGTTATGTCCTAAATGATCAGGGAAATAGATAGCAAATCAACAGTGTAAATCATTACTAATAAATGGCTGACATTTTTTTTTTTTATGTAGCAGGCCTTTTGCTGTAGAGATAATGACTCCCTATCCCTATCCATACAGGGCCGGCATTCCCATCATCTTGTGATAGACTTTGCATGACCTAATGTGTGTGTGTGTGTGTGGGAGAGGGAGAGGGAGTGTCACCACCTCCACCATGCGAGCAGCATGGCCAAATCTGCCTCGCGCGCGCCGAGTGGAGAGAATTTGCGCAGCTCGGACTAGACCTACTGTCATTCTCATTGCGACTCCCCACACTGCCACTACGTTCCCCCCTAACTGTCCTATGAGCACTTCGACGATTGTGGAGAGGCACACGTTCAGAAGCCAGAAGCTAGCGCTATGGACATTAGGCTACCTCCAGACTCGTTCGCCACACCACTAACACCCTGCTAACTTCCCGATGAACACTCCAAACCCGTGAAACATTATTCCCACCAGTGACATTGGGCAAACGATTCAACGTTTGTGCTTGGTGTAAGCTAAACTATGGAGTAAACTCTCACTTTGTCCAGCTGCATCATTGCAAGGCAGGGACGCATCTGAAGCCTCACTAAACGAATCACCGTCATTTTCTGAAGGCAGATATTCCCCTTCAGAATCAGGGTCTGCGAATAGAAGACCCAACACTTCATTTCAGGTAAACTTTTTTGATGCCATTAGAGGATAATCTAATGCAAATACTCGCTGACTGACGTAGACAATATCGCTCTGATTCACTGCAGCTGTAGCGCGAAGGTTTTGTTTAAAGCATGACTTTTTTCCGACTCGGGGATGACGTATGACATGTCTGCCATCTAGTGGAGTGGAGGTCGAACGAAATATGACACCCTATTTGACTATTCGGCCGTTTTATTCAGTACCGTATCTTGTCAACTAAAGTCGACTGTGGCGCCCAGAGGGTTAAATCTGCACAAAGTCCTTGAGGTGAAAGTGCTGTGGAGAAATTGCAGGATTGTTTGGCTCTGCCACCAAACCACGCCCAGTTTACCAGCTGGAAAACCCTGTAGCTCCGGAGCAGGGGCTCAGACCAGGATAAATTGTTTGCTCGACCTCAGTTCACTCTTTTGTTCATATCAACCCAGCACTCCAGTGTGTCCTGCTTTGTGTGCGTCTTTGAGTTAACGTAAGTCATCACTTTAATGACCCTCACTATGACTTTTGTGATGTTTATCAGTTTGTAGAGTAGCTCTGCCATCATGTGTAAAGTTAAGGTCTTTGTTGGTTTGGTGTGTTGGAGTCCCATGTGAGAGATGATTAGATGATGTTGGTTGACTTGGGATGTCAAGTATTGTTTAGTTGTACCTTATATAGCCATATGATTTCAGTTTATTGTCACAATCAGAGGTGGAAAGTAACGAAATACATTTACTCACGTTACTGTATTGAGTAGTTTTTGTGTGTATTTTGTATTTTTTAAGTAGTTTATAAAATCGGTATTTTAAATTTTACTTGATTACATTTTGAGTGAAGTATTGTACTTCGCTACATCAAAAATCCCATCCGTTACTTGAGTAAAAAAAAAAGTTAAGACTAACGAAAACGGAAAGGGAGAGAAAAAAATCGCGCCCATCTTTGCCTAAACCACTAGCCTATTGATAATGATCAGCATGTAGCCTACAACAGGACATGAATCAAGCTGGCGCCATGCAGTCTTTCTGAAAGTGATGGAGCTGGATCACGAGATGCATCAGATTAGCCTAACCTATGAAAGTGTATTTTCCGCTATTCCAATCGGTTGTCTCAGTTCATTTTAGCACTAATGATTATGGAGATATTTAAGCAAACACCATGGGATTTCGTGTTTTGACGTTTGTGCTCACCTTTCTTTGGAAAGAAGTTTATTAGCAGTTGTTGTTTCCCCTCATTTTGATGTCTCTCTTTTTCCTGTTTTGGCCTTTGTTTTTAGTAACCTGACTTGGCTTTCTTGGAGAAAGACATTGCACCAGCAGCAAAACAATTGGCGGTCCACTACTAGCGATGCTCAACTAAATAAACAAAAGATAGACGACCTTATGAATCGTGCAGGCGGACTAAACCATTTAGCTCTTTAGCAAGGGAGAGTGTAGTGACCTTACACAGTTTTCACTATCTTTTGTATACAAAATCCAGTCAGTCAAACTTTAAATTTCGTCTGACATTCATTTTGACATTTGATTTGGAAGTTAAAATATTCAGGTAAAATAAATATATGGTGGAAATAAGTATTGAACGCTTATTTTTTTTTTTCAGTAACTAGCCTAAACTTCCAGCGAGTCTATTCGAAATTTTCACCAAACATTATATTAACACACATATAAAAAAATCCAAACATAAGAGTTTTGTGTATTAAAGTGGAATGACACAGGAAAAAAGTATTGAACGTGCCTACTGAAATTTCTTCAATACTTTGTGGAAAAGCCTTTGTTTGTAAAGACAGCTTCAAGACATTTCCTATATGACAAAACTTATTAGTCGCAGTATCAGGTGTGATTTTGGCCCATTGTTCTAAACAGATTCCAGGGGCTCCCTCTTGTGAATCCTGATCTTTAGTTACTTCCAGAACTATTTGCTATTACTATTGGCTGCCTTCAAGTCTTTCTGGAGCTTTCTCCGAGTGGTCCTTGGCTCTTGGAATTGACTATCCTTCTGACTCCCTGGTCAGAAATATTGCGAGGAGATCCTGTGCATGGCCGGTTGATGATGCAGTGATGTTTCTTCCACTTGCAGATAATGGCTCCCATGCTGCTTACTGGAAGATTCTGATGTTTTGAAATGCATCTGTAACCAATTTCATTGATGTTTTGCAACAATAAGGTTGCAAAGGTCTTGGGAGAGCTTTTTTGCTTTTATCCATCATGAAATGTTTCTTGTGTGACACCTTGGTAATGAAAACCTAGCCCATTAATATGTAGGCTACTAACCAAGCTTATATTAATTTGCACAGATAGAAAGGATAACTACTCTCTATACAGATTCCAGCTCGTTCCTTCCCTTCCCTTGCCTTAGTGGTTTTTTTCTTAGCGTGTTCAATACTTTTCCCCTGTGTTATTCCACTTCATTACATGACTCTACTTATGGAGTTGTTTGGATTTTTTATGAGTGGATTACCTGAGTTATTACTAATGCCTGGTGAAAATGTTGTGCCCCCTGTATTCCACTTTTCACAGGCCCTCTCCTCCATTGGGGCCCTATACTTCCCACTTTCCCCCCCAGTACGACACCCTTTAATCTGCTGAACCTTCTGCCCGTTTCCAAATATAAAAAAAACTCTGCAACTCAATATTGGCCTGCCTGCCTCAGCTGCCTGTGAGGGGCTTTTCAGTTGTGCTGGATTACTGTTCACTGCAAAGCGACCCAAGGATGAGTGCAACTAACTTTGAAAATCAACTACTGCTCAAACTTAAAGGAGAACTCCGGTGATTTTTCACATAGATCTCCATTTCTCAACGTCCTTTTCAGGCAAGTACCTCCACTCGGCGGCCATATTGCAACACTTTTTGGGCACTTATCGTGCATCTATTTCAGCAGAAATGCATGTGCGTAAGGCTTCACAACACCAATTTTGCTCCAGCAGCAAGATCACAACAGATGATTGGCACGATGTCTTCACAGCACACCACATGATTGGCTCAATGTATTTTACAACACACCACATGATTGGCTCAATGTGTTCACATGTCGACATTTTGCTGCGGAAGGGTTGTGATATGTGTAGACATATGATGTGTAGACAACTGCCATATTGGCGTTACATATTAACCCCATACATTACTATGGAGGATTTTTTGAGTGCTGTATCTCCTCATTAGAAAGTCTTTGGTAAAACTGGTTATTCTGGTACCCAAAAAAAAAAGAAGTAACTAAGTAACTTTTACTTAAAGTATATTTTAAATGAACTACTTTTTACTTTTACTTGAGTACATTTTCAGATCGGTATTTTAACTTGTACTTGAGTAATATTTCATCAAGGTATTGGTACTTTTACTTGAGTACAATATTTTCGTACTTTTTCCACCTCTGGTCACAATGAAGTCGCTATGTCTTGCTTCCTATTTTCTGTGTGCATCTGTACAATAAAAGACACAGCTTTTGGGCTGCAGAGTCAGAGACTGATGGTGTGAGGAATTCTTCCTTACATTAGCAGGCTCTCCTCTTGGTACCAGAGTTTGTGGGCAAAGCCATACTACGTGTTGTGGTTCTTGTATCTATATGTTGGGGTTAAATTCCCTGACAGTTACCAACAATGTTAACAACAAACTCAGCTCACTGCTGCAAACAAAGTTGGCTATATGCTTCACCATATAACAAACCAGCTAGCCTTGTGATAACAAAATCTTTACCTTTTGTTTAGTCCACTGAAAGTTATCCACTTAGTTGGTAATGGATCAGAGTACAGGTTTCACGGGGATGATGTGGAACTGACTAAACAACATAAGCCACAATGCTTGAAAGGTTATCTGCTTGGCATGTGGACCTGTTGCTGCTGCTCTGCACTGGGATGTCGACTGATTTGCACCCAATCTCTTCCCCTACACTATTCATTCACCTAATGCAGGCTCCAGGCCACATTTTGAGTGTCACTATGTTTTGAGCATGTCAGCTCTGTCGTTGAGCCCACCAGGCAAGCAAGGCCAATGGAATTCTCACTGGATGAGAGCCTGGATAACAAGGGTTCCAGCATGACTTTCTGCCTCTACTGTAGTTCTATGGTCCACCAAAGCACATAAGACTCAGCAACCACACGCCAATTAGTATTGAGTCTATATGGCATTAACATTACTGCTCTGCAATGTCATGACAACCGTTGGAGATCACTGCCGTGGCGGCATATTGAAATGTGTGCAGCACAGTGCTGGCGCTCCATGCTCCCTTAATAACACCTCTTTTCCACAATCCACACCCGGCTCTCTATTTATTACCGGAGACACTCCAATTCATTAGGCGGGGCAGGGCCCTCTCTTTCTGCACACTGACTGGGGTAACAGGACCTTGTTTCTTCTTTGCCAGTCAGCAGCCGAGGGAGCCATCCTACTCTAATGAGGCTGAGTCCACTGAGCCTCTTGAGCCAGGTGGAGAGACGCGCTTTACCATGAGTGGGAGTACCACACAGGCCTATTAACGCTGATAAATACCACGACAGCTACCTGGTTCCTCTGTTTTCATTAGACAGGTCATACTCAGTCCCAAAGGTAGCCTTACGAGCCAGACCCACATTAAAATGTAGGGCTATGAGTCCCATGCGTTTCCCACCAGCGGAGCTAGTTGGCTAGTTCAAACGTTTGCCAACTTAATAAAAGCTTAACTCGTGTCACACTGTTTGCCAACAGCAACATCCATCTTATTTGTTTTCAAGTAGCAGGGAATTCAAGCCAAACCGTTGCAACTCTGCCATCAATCATTATGTTAAGCCCACCTAACACCTCTATACACGATTTCATTGGCCTGATTGAGTTTCGATTTCTGGAGCTCACAAGCCAACGGAGAGTTGCTAGACTAGCCCTGGCAGCAAATGTAATTTGCTGCCGCTAGGGGCGCGTCTAGATTTCTAGGCTATCCCAAAGGGGTAAACACCATAAAAGTTGTGTGAGTAGTTCAATGACTTTAGCCTTGCTGTGGATGTAGTCCAAAGTGAAATATAAATACTAAACTGACACAAATGTATTCTTTTTTTAAATTCACTGTTTTTATTATCAAACAAAGCAATACATTGTTATGCTCAAAATTACAAACAACATTAGTTTCATCCCACCCCCCTCCCACCCAAACCTCAGATATAGATCTCACATTGGACTATGGACTCTTAAATCAAAAGGAAAACAAGAAAGAAAAAGAGAGAAAAAATATATACTGTAGGCCTATATACAATATTGATCAAATACAAATCAGCAAAGCATGTGTCTTATCTCATATGGCTTGCAAGCGAGTCCTTACTGTCCTTGCACTTCTTTCCCACATCTGTAGTGTTGAAATTTTAGCTTTATGAATTCTTGCAGTAGAAAGTTCCAACATAATAACATCCTGAAAGTATAACAGACATTTTTTAACAGGAAATGTATGTGGCGGTATCCATCTCTGCACAATTAGTTCCTTTGCTGCTGTAAAGCCTGTAATGCAAACTTTATGCTGTTTTTCTGTAAACTTAATTTGTGAGTCATATTTAAGCAACAACAGTCTAGGTTTAAAAAGAATATCCATTTCCAATAACTCTGAGAATATATCAGTTACAATTTTCCCAAAATTAATGAACCTCTTGGCAATCCCAAATCATGTGCCTAAACGTGCCAGGAATATCTTTATTACATAAATGGCAATTCAAGCTTGTTGTTTTCTTGGCATGATATCTATTGATTGGTGTCCAGTACGCTCTATGACAGAATTTAAAGTGTATCATTTGATGATTAGGGTTTTTTGATGCATTAAAGACATTGTCCCATATCCCTTCCCAGTCTAATAATTCAGTTGTTATATTTAAATCGCTTTCCCATTTAGTCTGTATGTGTAATAAAGTATATAACCATTGATACAAAAAGGTGACAAATCCTCTACAAGGAGAACTCAGTAGCTTTTTAATGACTGGATGGATTTGTATGTCCGACCCCCAAGGTACCCCTCACCAATTGTTAAATGACATATGATGCTAGACATAAGAGGGCTATTAGGGGGTGACCACCAACCATGTGTGGGTCAGAAATGATTTCTTGATGTTTTTTGGCAGATGACCGGTACAGTACTTTGTAAACACAAATACACCCATGCACTACAGACCAGAGAGATGGCCCCTGTTGACCTGGGCAGTCATGAAGCCATATCATCTGCACATGTAATGGAACAGTAAGCTGCCATATGGAGAATTGTTGAAAATCACTGCAGACTTTGCCATGATATTAGGGCCACAACTGAATGCAGTTTCTCTGGCATTGCAATAATGATTGGTTCCTTCACGTCATATGCACAGAAATTATATCTGGCTAAGCTTGGTATAAAAGTAATGATATGTCAACTAACATAACTATCTTTTTAGACTGGTTGGTTAGGTCATGGACTTACTCTCAAAGACATGTACAATTTGACATATTTGCTACCCAGTGGCTATTGTATTTCATACTTTTTCCTTTGACTGGGTAAAATAGACTGAAGGGCTAGTATTTTTAGAAGGCCACAATCCTTTGTGAGGGCCTGAATGAGTCAAGAAGTGGTACCAAAGGGATCTATTATGTAAGGGATAATGTATAGAGCGCCGGTCATTATTGGGAATTTTTCCCAATAATGACCGGCGTTCTATACATTATCCCGCTTATTACACGACTACTTGCCAAAACGAAATAATAAACTCCCCACGATATGACTTTAGCCTACATAGCCTAGCCTATTTGTTACCGTTCATCATGGCATTTGCTGAAACAAATAGTTCGCAACAACACACGCTAAACTTGAATCAAACATTCTTTGGAACACAGCTGATCAACCGTCTGCTCAGAGAGGGTTTAAGCGGAGCTAGTAATCAAGAATCTTTGGTCTGCTTTTACTTTTGAATGAAGTTCCAGTCCTTGCGTAATGATATGAAATACCTGAATTAGAAGCACAAACTCCGTTGCCATTGACAGCGGTCATTATTTTTTTCAGAGGTTCTTTCCTCGGAAATAAGGACCGCTAGAACTTTGGGAAATCCCCTTTCAAGTCAATGCAGTGTTCTACTTGCCTTGTCAAGAGCCGTGTAATAATATGATGGAATAGATGTTTTAGGCATGCCAGTGCAATCACTAGCACAATCACCACACGGCTAGTACAATCACCACACAACACTGATGTACAAGTATGCTATTATATGATTTGTAGTTCTAGTATTAAAACTCTCTGAAACATCCAACTGACAATATGTTGGAATCAGAATACACACACAACCCAGTTAATTATGGTGCCATGCCAAAGCAGCAGTACCAGGGATGAGACTCCATAGCGGCCCAGAGAGCAAATGTAAAAACATCTCCTAGAAATACCTTCTTATAATAATGCATCACAATGACACGTCATTTATTATACTGTACAGTACCTCATAGATCAAATGACCTGCATACTGTATGCTCTATAAAGCAATCTGATGTAATCATGTCATGTCAAGTCAGGCTTGTTTCTGATGGATAAATCATTTTCCTAAGATGTGTGGTTTCCATCTGCCCCTGTGTGGAATGGGATGCATTATAAGCATGCTGATAATAGCCATGCTGTTGATAACACTGGAATATTTCCAGGCAGCCACTCTCTAGACAATATATTTTTGATTAGTCCGTTTTAGTACCGATAGATCAGAAACTGATGTTGTTCCAACCTGGGAGCATGCAGTTAGCTCAGCACAAGACTATCATGACCAAACACCTAGTATCAGACATAAGAGCACAGTGGCTATTGTAGCTAAATGTCAGTAGCACTAGATTCTTCGAAATTCCTATGTGATCCTGATCTATGTGACCCACACCACAAAACCAATCGCCATCTATGTCAGACTCATCTTTCCAAATGGTTTTATGTCATTCATAGACTGCAGTGGGTGTCAATATGTGTCGTCCTCTCGCTGCCTACCACACAGTGATTTCAATAAAGGGTGTTCGCTGTGGCACAGTTTATAGGCATAGAGTGCAATCCTTGTGAGAGAAGATTCTGGATTCCCCAGCGGCTTTAGAGGCTAGGCGGACTGATGAAATCCTAAAAGACACGCCGTGCCCTGGGAATGGCATTTGGAGGACCCAGTCCTCGTGGCACAGTGGAATTAGTACAGTATTATTTTAATCCACATGAAAGAGGACATGTACTGCATATCTACACATGCCTAATCCACTGCTCATGTCTGTGTAATGTCACCAGGAACATTTGTAAAGCACAAGGTATGACGCACATTACAGACATCCACTGTTATTTTTTCAGTCAGGTCTTGACCCTTATGACCCACTGTGTCCTCCCCTCTTATTCACAAGCCATGGTGTACCACCTGCACATCTCTCTCTCTCCCTTTCTCTCTCACTCCTCCATCTGTGCCCTTCTCTCTGTTAAGCTCTTTCTTTCTCTTTCTGAATCAGTGTTTTGTTATCATGACTGTTGAAGTAAGGTGTTGCCAACACTAGTGTGGAATGCAAGGGAGTAAACAAGGCCATTGAAAGGAAAATAAAATAAGATAAACTACAGCAGTATGGATATGAGCACTAATGTGCATACAAAGCAGTACAATTATCACCCAGTAACACTACCACTCTCTCCTCCTCGCTCTCTTTTCTTTTTCTTTACTATCTCTCTCTCCCTCTCTTTTCCTCCCATTTCCTCCAACTAGGGCAGATTCTGTCCTGTTTCCGTCCTTTAGCCCCGGCCGCCTCACTCTCCCTCCTCTCTGGGTGCACAGGAGGGAATCCCAGCCTGCTCTGCTCTGCTCTGCCTGCTGCGCCTGCTGCAGTGAGTGTGGAGAGAGAGAGAGCGGGGGAGAAAGAGAGGGAGAGAGAGAGAGAGAGCGGGGGAGAAAGAGAGCGGGGGAGAAAGAGAGGGAGAGAGAGAGAGCAGGGGAGAAAGAGAGGGAGAGAGAGAGAGCGGGGGAGAAAGAGAGGGAGAGAGCAGGAGGCTGCCAGGTGTTACGTAACAGCAGTCAGACATCCAGTACTTGCCCCTGCTACCATTGCTGCCGTTGCTGCTGCCGATAGCCATAGCGGGGAGCGTGCAGTATTCATGAGGGCTCTGGCGCATCACTAATGCATCTCCTTCTCTCCGTTTGCTTTTCTCTGGCTTTTCACAGCCTTTTCTCTTTCTCTCCTCCGTCCATGTCTCTCACTCTCTCCCTTCTTCTTCTTTTCCTTCCCCACCCCCTCTTTTGGTCTACCTCTAAATCTCTCACAAATGTGCTTTAGGTGGTGTCAGTCGCCTTTAATTAATGAATGGTGGAGTATGGGGTATGGGGAGGGGGCATACAGGATATCCTGTATTCTACTTCATACTGCTCTCTCACTCTTTCTCTCTCTTTCTCTTGCTTCTTCTCTCCCTCCCTCTTAATTTCTCTCCCTATTTCTTCTCAACTTTCATTCCATTAAATACAGTTATAGAACCAATCATCAATCTCTCATGGCTATGCGCAGCAGGGACCGTCTTCACTCCTCTGTGTAGAGAGTAAATAAATCAAAGGAAATAAATACACTACATTTAGGACACTGCCTTCCACACAACACTGACAATACATGACAACACAGAGCTGCCACATTGCGATGCTCATTGATGATTTCATGCAGTTCACCATGGCGTGTCTTCAGCTGAGACCCTTAGCACACAACCTTTCATCTCCACACCTCTTGGCACTCTCATTCCTTTTAAGCCGAACAAATGACTGACTGCAGAAAGACACACTGCATGTTCACTACATGTCAAACAGTGACAAAAAGCTTCTCCAATATGCATGATTGAAAACAGCTCCATCCATCTGAAGAATAGGGGGTATGAATATCATTGGCGTATGCCGCTGATAGAGCAGTGCGATTTGTTCTCATTCCTCGAGTGGTTGCAGTGTCGTGCCGCGCGAGACGAGAGACAGCGGGCCGTGAAATGCAGTCCCCGAGTAGCAACGCAAACAAGCGCAGAGAAGAGCACGCAGCACACAATAGAGTCATATTAAAACCAGGTGCGCTAAACAAACACGCGCGCAAGGGGAAGCGACTCTCCGAGGACCGCGGTGACTCGATCAGGGGCTGGCTGTTTTTCCGACAACACACCTAGTCATGAGAGGATTATTTTATTTTTATTTGACCTCTATTTACCTATTTTAGCAGGCGAGTCCCAGTGAGATCTTAAATCTCGTTTACAAGGGAGCCCTGTAAAAGATGGAGAGGTGGAGGTGTGGTGATGGGGTGAGGGGACCTTTGGCTAGAGATGGGGGTATGTTTGCCGCCGGAGCTCAGCCTGTGTCTGACTGGGAGAGAAATCAAGCATGGCGGCCCATTTGTCACTTCCTATTCACAGGCCTCTCGCGTCGCTACTCTTGCAATGAGATGATGAGAAGAATTCTCTCTCTCTCTTGCCACCCCCTCCCTCTCTCTTTTTTCTTCTCTTTCATATCAGTCTCTGGCTTCGTTCAATGTTTTTATACATTTCTCTCTCTCTCTCTCTAGAGTACCAACAAAAGCCAGTTGCTATTAATGATTACATTCTGTACTTTTTCAGTTTCTATCATGACTCATCAACAAATGGAGAAAATTTAACTCTTGAAATGTCAGCACTCCAGGAGAGCTGCATTTCTGGAACATGGGGAATCCATCTATTAAGCCATGCTTGTGCAATAATGGCCTGATAGTGTTAGCCCATGCTACCACTGCAGTGATCACCAGCACCAGAGCTCTGGCAACCACCAATTAAGGCAAACTACAGACACAGATCCTGATTTGAGGTGTTTTAGAATTGGATTATATTATTGTATTTGCATTGTATTATTAGAGTTTTGTATTACTGCAGTGCTTTGTTTGCCCTGACAGATAGCCCAGGGCAAGAGAGGCCAATGACACACAGCCTCCCAGCACTTAATCAGTCATGTCTGTTGACAGCAGAAACTTATTTGTGACTCTATGTACATTATTCATCGTTGAATAGAGGAATTCTAAATTAATGTGTCACTGGCCAGCCTGATGTGGATGATGGAGAAAGACTGACAGGATTTATTGATGTCTTTTATACTCCAAACACATCAATGCAAACAGAATGAAAGCTTTCCACAGACCTGTCAGCTTAGGGGTGGTGGCCGCTGTCACTCTGACCAGACCAGAACTGGCATGGCTCCCAGAACACAGTCACATGCTTTGGAGCCAGTGTGTCTAAAAAGCAAACTTTAACATACCAAAAATGTAACTTTGTTCCTGTATCTGTAATCAGTTATGATATAACACACGATTTACCATCACAAGGTGAACTGTCCACAGTTGAAACTGTAATCAGTCAGGCAGCAGTCCAGAAGAGACAGCATCTGAAAGTGTCTGATTGGCTGAGGGGATACTAATGCATGCAACAAAGATCTGAGAGGAAGACAGAAGTGTGTGTAGAACAGTGTGGCAGAGTGACTGATGAGTCAGAACAGAGAAGATGAAGGAGCAGAGCAGGTGTAGGCCGGGCTCATGACGGATGCTGATTAGGGTCTTATGGTGCTTTAACTGTCCATAATGGATTACATTCTTGATATGTAGAGGGAGATTAAATGAAATGAGATTAAATGAAATGTACCTCAAACAGAGGAGAGCCCTTTTGTCTAAAGGGGTAAGGCCACACTGGGTCTCATAACATCTACTGCCATAGAAGGCTGCCTGCCAGTACAAAGTGTTTTAGACATTCATATCTGCTGAGATTATGTTCATTCTAATGAATAATATGTGCCTGACGCCCCTGATCCACTAGCACGCGATGCGAACACCGCAACGCAGTATCCCTATTCATTTCTATGAGAAGCGAATTCCGCACCCGCATAGGATTCTGGGTATGCGGTGTGACGAGTGCTGTGGCTGCGGCGCGTCAGAAAGTTCAGCAATCCCCAACTTTATGCAAATGAATCCGTCCATCGCGAGGTGAGTATCCAATAGTAGAGCAAAACGCAGGGGAGGTCCATCATCACGTAGCCTAAACAAAACCTTATTTTCCGGTAGTGTGGTTACCGCCCATAGACATAATATACATAGACGCCGCATTGGCTGCTGGAAACAAGAAATGCGGCCGCCATCTTGGACCTGTCATACTCCTCATTGCGTTGCAGCAGAAAACACAAGATGACAGCACTGTGCAGCATGTTCCTGCTCAAATCGGCGGACCATACTCGGGGGGATTTACTTTTCACAAGTAAGATTTAACATTACCGTACTATTGGTTGTATTTTGTATTTTCGAACAATGTGGCCTGTATCATAGCTACATGTATGACCTTTGCAGCAAAAAAAAACGCGTGAAAATCTGTTCGGTATTCAGTGAGATATGATTAATTAAGTGTGCTGACAGCTCATTGCACTGGCCAAACAGATTACACTGAGTGGAGTGGATGACCGGTCCAAGATGGCGGCTCCAAATCTCGTCAGCGCTAGTAGGGAGCAGCGGTCGATGCGGCGTCTATGTATATTATGTCTATGTTACCGCCAACGTACAGAAACATGTCAGATGAGAAAAAATAATCATAGCAGTGTCTACATTCCCGTGTTTGTATGATGTGTGGCTAGAATCCTACAGGGACAACTTCATGATTGAAATGACCGCCCAACTTGCAAACTAATTTATAGATGTGACTTTCCCTCGGTAATTTCAAAATAGTGGAGGAAAACATTTTGTTTGGTTGTTTTACTAGGCTACCTGCTCTTGCCCTGCCGTTTCCACACATCTACAAAAGGGAACGCCCATCAAAGCGTCTTCATGGAGGGTAGCATAGCGATTTGGGGAATTCACATTGCGTGCTACTGGATCAGGGGCGTCAGAATGACAGCATCCTTGTTTGTAGTTCAATGCTATTTGATTTTTGTCTGTTTGTATTTTTGCAAAGAGGCTATAGTAGTGCAATCTAGTGTATTGATTATTGCATTCCCAGTTCAAATCTGTTGAGTGCTATTTGAACTTATTTGAATAGTTGTAATGATTATATATTATGTCCCACACAAGGCTGACTAATCTAGTTTGGAATGATGTCAGTGTGACTATAGAGCTCCTGGAATGGAGGATTCAGAGGCCTTGACTACATCAGTGGGCAGTCAGTGGCACACAGCAGGCCAGTTCTACAGTTCTGCATCCAGTGAAGATGTGTCAGTTAGCTCCAAAACAGCTACTGGTGACTGTGTGGAATGGGGATCAGATCTGATCTGGAATTAGTATAGTGGAGAAGATATCTGTTTGTATATCCAGGCTGAGTTGTCATGCCCGCCGCCAATGCTGTTGAGATGCACGGCACAAGCCTGCCAAGCGTCTCCGGGCGAGCTGGCAAGCGTCGACGTGAGAAGTCGAAATGGCGCTAAGCCGCGTAATCGCGCACTGACTCACCACAACAGACAGAACTCTCCGAGTAGCGCTTCTGAGCGCTGACATAACAGCTTTCCACTCCAAAGATGAAATAATTACTTTCCGAGTGCCCCACATAAAGTTTCCCCCATGCCCCCCACACACACACGCAAGCCCCAACTGTGCTCACTACAAAAGCTTCCTCCAACTAGTAGGGAGGAGCAGCAGCTCATGTATATTGGAGGAGAGGGGGCTTCTTCCTAACGGGTACGCTGCCGACTTCCCCGCTCTGTCTATGTTGTTTGTGTTGGAGCGCTTTTGGTTGCACTCTGTGCAATGAAAATGTATATAAATAAAGTTACCTTACCTAAAGTTACCTTACCTTCTGTTGTGTGTGCACATGTGTTTTTGATGGCCTCCACCCACCTGGATGAAGAGGAAGATGGTGGAGAGTAGGGATGTAACGATTACCGGTATAATGGTAAACTGCGATAAAAATGTTGACGATAACACTTTTCATTTCAAATATCATAATTATCACGGTTGATTACCATGGTGTGGAAGCCGTGTGTTTAATCCTTCCCAGCTTCATTTAAGCCTGCTTTTGACATACAGTAGGCCTGGTACAATGAAACAAAACTGGTACCCTCACTGATTCTGATGTCTAATTGATGGATATAACTGGGATTCGGATTAGGGTACACCTGCTTTTAAAAGGCAGAACATTTTCACCACAAAACGTGCACTGTATCATGTAGCCACAAAGTTCGTTTCGGCAGTCAGGATGTAGGCCTATGAATGTTATCATGGCCTAGGGCAACCAGACAGTGATAGAGGACGGAGGCGTGAAATGTTTTAACAATAACGAGGGTTTATTTTATAAACCACAACGAAAATGAACGATAACAACACTAGACTAATGTATAAGCAGATAGTAGTCAGTTCTCAGTAGTGTGGTGCGGGCGTGTGTTGAGTGTAGGAAATGTAGCGTATGCATGTTGCGTGTTACATTAAAGGAAATATAAAGTAAATAGAGCAGCGGTAGCCGGCACAGCAAGCAGCAAGGCGAAAAAGCGACAGAACAGCGGGACCGAGAACCAGAAGTAGGCCGAGATCTAGGCGACCCCACCCACTTCATCAGTCCTAATTGGGGAGACACTGCAGACCATTACATACAAGGCCTGGCGGCCGTCACCCCCCCCCCCCATAAAAGAAATCCCCTGGATTTCCAATGAGGTTAGTTATGACAACAATAGAAGTTATGAAACACACATACAGTTACTACATTTCATTTTTTTTTTTTTAACAAGATCATAGAAAAACACACCTGCAATCATTAATATCACGAGATCACAATATTAATATTCATCCATCTCCAACTGGAAAACTCTACTACTCAACATCATTAGCCTAGTTCACCAGCGCAACCATCACCAAAATCAATACAGTTAGGCCTAATTATCAAAAACCCATCACCATTAACGCTAGCGCCATCCCCAATAATATAATGGTCACATAATTAATTTATTCAAAATCCATATGAAAGTCACATTCGGTTTTTAAAGTCAATATCAGTATTTTTCTATGTCATTCACAAACCATTTTTAAAACCCACGACCTCACCAGCGGCTCCTTGACTCACACTGCCTCTAATGTTCCGGTACCTGAAACATTTAAAGACAGTAGGCCTACAACACAGGAGACGGCACAGACGTTAGAACAAATTACATAGACATACACTAGAGGACAGGAGCGCGTGACAGCGCGTCCGCAATCACATTCTCTCTGCCTCTGATATGTTTAATGTGCAGATTGTACGGCTGGAGGAAAATACTCCAGCGCATCAATCTCTGATTTGGGTTTTGTAAAGAGTGAAGAAAAGTGTGAATGAAAATATGTCCTTCTCCAGTAGCAATAGGCCACCTTAAAATGCACCAGAATTAAGAGACACATCTACTCAGTAACAACTATGAGCACCCCCAGGTGAAAATGAGTTCCAGCGTCCCCAGTTAACTTTTGACACTTTTAAAAATACCGCGATAATACCGAAAACCGTGATAATTTTGGTCACTATAACCATGAGGTTAAAATTTCATACCGTTACATCCATAGTGGAGAGGAACGTGGGGGGTGAGAATGGATGATTGCAATCCAAGGGCGCAGCGAGTTACCAGAGCAACGAGTTTGGAGACAGGGTGGTGAAGCAGCTGGCTCGACAGACTAGGACACTCAAGGCACCACTCCAACAGATGGACAGACATACAGAGAGAGCGATAGAGTGATAGAGAGGAGAGAGAGTGAGCAGACGTCCTGCCGGTCTCATTTCTGAGCTTGACAATTGTTGTCTTGGGTGGAGTGTTGGGTCTCTAAGTGCATTTCATTTAGCGCTGGCTGTGAGGGCTCAGGAGCAGAGCGCCCCTTAAGCCCCATTCTCACAAACAGCTGGACCACCAATAATCAATATGAGTCACTCCAGGAGGAGGCAGCCACAGAGTGCCTCAGCGTTATTGAGGTGCGGCGGGAGAGTGAGCTCTCAGCGGGGTGTGCGACCGTGTATCTGTTCCCACTTAAAGATGTCTGCTGCCATAGGCTCGCCCAGAGGCTACAAGGTCAGGAAATAGCAAAGAGCTTCATGATTCTGTGAAAGTAATGTGTCTATAGGAAGGTGTGGATATGGATGTATGTGTAAGTGTGTGTGTATGATTTGTTAACATGCACAACGTAACATTTAGTTTGGAAATATGAACAGTCTTATTCAGTGCATGTGATTTGGGATGAGCGGTTGTTGCAGGGAATGATTACATGTTTCAAGCACATGGTGATCATGTAACACCAGAGCTGATATTTCAAGCCACCCACCAGTGGCAAGCTGCCACTGCTAAAGATGCTCAGGTCTCTCCACTGCTTGGTACACAAAAGTGTGCATATCTACGTGTGTTAGCGTTTTTGTGTGTGTGCGTGTGTTTATATGTGTGATAAAAACACACACAAAGTGAAAGTCAGATCAGAGAAAGAGGAGTTGGTCAGTGGCTGTCTGCCATCAGTGATCTGGCCCCGGAGGACAACTCTTCAGGGTGGGTAAAATGAATAGCGGTGCCCAGCGCTTGGCAGTGCCAAGGGGCAGCGAGCAGGGGGGTGATGGGGAGCGTAGGCGTCCTGGATGGCACGGTGAGTACCAGTTGCCATGGCACCCGCAAACCTACAAAGCACAACCAATTTGTGTATTTGTGTGTAAGCGTCTGTGTGTGTGTGTTTGTTTGTTTGAATTTCCCCTGGGGATCAATAAAGTATCTATCTATCTATCTATCTATCTATCTATCTTGTGTTTGTGTGTGTGTGTGTGTGTGTGTGTGTGTGTGTGTGCGTGATTGCATGCACATGTGTGTCTGTGTGTATTAAACAGACAGAGAGAGAGACAGAGAGAGAGAGTGTACATGCATGTCTTACACAAACAGAATGGCTCACTGCAGCAGCACCAGATGGAGATACTTAAGCTTTCCAGGAACACAAACAGGAGCAGGAGCAGGAGCAGGGCTTCCTCCAGAGGCTCTACATGCAGGCAGCTCCTGCTCCACCACCTCCACATCAGAGGAGCACACACCGAGCCGCTCTGCTACCACAAGCCCTCTGACGGTCTCCAGGGGAAATGTTCCCCTCTCCTCCATAAACGTGTCTTGTGTTTGGCTCGTCTGAATGTTTTAATGAGCGTCACAGAGAGATGCAGAGCGTTCAGACCTCAGCTCAACAGACTATCACAGAACACTTTGCGTTCAGCGCTAATCTTTCAGTTGTTAAGAAGGAAACATGTTGTGGGGAATCTGACTAAAGATAAAACACTGACACTATCATTACAAACACCTGATGAAAGAGCCGAAAATGGAGATGGTCTCATCAGAAGAGCTGTCCGTCATCTGTATGTGGCCATGTGAGTGTGTACAATGTGCCATGGTAACATGAGACTTTCTTTATCACGACGCATGTAAGGCCAGAAAGTGTCTTTAACCAGAACACAGGTGATTAAATAAGGAGCAGCACACTCTCGTTTTTTCTGGCGATCTCAATTCACCTCAAGTCAGGCACTGTTAAATAAATCAATGTGATCTCTAGGAAGAGGCATGGATATTGATAGTCTTGTGAACACCTTGGCTTTTGAAACAGCTGAAACAGACTCATTTCTATTTGGCCCTGGATGCACAAGCCCCATGTTCACACGGCGAGGTTGCTGATGCAGGTGTCAGTGTTTATAAGGAGAATGGGTATCGGGGCCACTCAGCCGTGACCCACCCTGTCAGGAAGAGAAGAGAGCAGAGGAGAAGAGAAGAATAAGGAAGAGAACAAAAGAGTCTGGAGGAGAGAAGGAAAACAAGATTGAGCTTAGAGATATCAGTCGATTTGCGACTGCTCGCGTGTACCTATGGCATCGCAATCCCAGACGCGGAGGGAAAAGATGAGGTGCTCAGCAGATAACAGAGAGCCGTGACTTGAATTAGCGATTTCATTTCGTCCTCCATATTTCATCCGTATTTCATCCTCATTTCATCCTTCATTTCTTCCTCTGTATTTCATCCTCAGTCTGAGGCCCTTTGAATATGGCGGCTTTCAAAAATGTCACACTTATGCAACCGTTTTAAGACTTCTAACACATGCACAAATTGTACTCTGAAGTTGTACAATCTGCATGTCTCTATGAACTCTAAAAGATAATATCTCCTATAGACCCTTTCAAGAGAGTTCCATTATCAGCATCATAGTTGGCCCCACAAGGCTTCCGTTTTAACATTCCATATGTTATCTTAAAGGTGCGATTTGTAGGATTGTTACCGAACGTTCTGCAGGCCAAAATCAAAACACTGGTGAACGTTCTCAAGACTACCAAAAGCAAGCCTCTTCTGGGTTGCCAGATGTAATTAAGACTTAGCTAACGTTAGTTGCCCTGCAGCTGCTTTAACGTTTCTCCAACCATGACCCAGCTACACATTACGGAAACAGTGAAAACAAAAAATACCTCTCTAACCAACGTAACATATTTATCTGAAGTTAGCGATGCAGATTAAGTTTAGCCTAGGCTACCTGTTGTGGAGAAATATGGCCAGCTCTGCGTCAGACTTGATATTCTTCGTTTGACGAAGACGTCACCATCTCAGGAAGCTCCTCCGATGTCCACTTAATTTGTTTCTTGTTTAAATTTTGAAAATTTGCCTGCCTCTCGTAGGCGTTCATGACTACAACTGACAGCTGTTGACAGTTGGACTTTGCTAATTTGGCAACCCAAATAGGAGGATGCGCTAGCCCATTATTAATACGCTATTCTAGAAGGAATCGTTCAAAACATAAACGAAAATTCCAAGACATTCCGCCCCGTAACTCATTTTTTTCATGGGTTTTACGGGTTAGAGTAATGTTGTCAAATAAGCCATTACTTCAATTCATCGTGTTTCCTTACTCTCTGACAACATATGGTGATCATTTTTGGAATGGTTACAGTTTATTTTCCATTATTTCCTACATACTGGACCTTTAATGCAGAGGAAGTAGATTGGGAACCAAATAGAATGTTCAAGCATTGTTTTTGTTTTTATTGTTGAAAGGGTCTATACAACAGATCGCAAAACCTAAATTAAGTACATGACAGCATCCTCTGAATTTGCAGTTCATCACAGAAAAAGAAAATGATAGTTTTGAGTGAATTACACAAATAAATTGAAGATGATAATCAAAGTGCTTCTTGTCAACTACCTCTTTAAGAAATACCATGGTTCATACCGCAATGGCTCATAGGGTTCCATGGTTCATACCACAAGTCTTTCTTGATACTTCGACACTAGGATAAATACAAACAAAAGCCTCCATCTTAAGACCTGAGAACATTTGCATCAACAGAGCTGATTGACTAGCATCATTCTTTGGCCTATTCCCTATATGAAGCAGTCATCAAACAGAAAACAAAATTCACTAGAGACTTATGGATTTAAAGAAGAAGAAAGATTTAAAGTGGAGGAAAAACCACATGAACAATGATATGATTCCAACATGCACAAACATAAAGCTGCACCATGTTTTCTCAGATTTTAAGTCCTCTTAATGTGCTGTAGCTGTAGCTTGCATTCCTCTTCACAGCGGGGAGGCTCCAATAGACACCGAGTCCCCTTTGTGTTCCGGAGTGACTTAAAGAGCTGAAACAGACCCAGGACTGCAGCATCATTCACGCCAACATGAAAGGGCTCTGTACCCACACAGCCTCTGCACTGAGGGGAATGAGCCCTAAGGCCAGGATCATCACAATAATGTTTTACTGCTCCATCTGTTCCACTCTCAACACACACACACACACACAGAGAGAGACAGGAAGGGACAGAGAGGAAGAGGGAGCGAGTACATACTACACACACGGTTTGTGCACACACTGAAATGAAAACCTGTGTGTCTTTTCCCCTCTCCCCCCTCCGCTCATGCTAATGCAGCATCCTGTCCTGGACAGCCAGTGGCTCAAAGAGGGAGGTCAACTCAGTATTGATAAACACATGAACAAGGCCTCCTCCTGCCCATTAAAGTCATGGCTCAGCATCATGATCAATGCCCATAGCGCCCCAGTTCAAGGACAAGGCCAAACCAATGTGTGTCGGGGGGTGTTCTGGAGGTGGAGGAGAGGTGATGGGACAGGGGGGAGCTCAGATCAGGGAAACGAGGGAAGGGCAGCAAATTAGCGAGGCTTCAGTGATTCCCCCTCAGCTTCACAGCCCATTGGGTTTCAGCCGCATGTTCAGAACAACCCTCTCACAGCTACTATGTGGCCGGAATGCACCAAGCAACATTACTGTGAGGAGAGGGTTCATCGATCACCAAGAGAATGCAGCAATAAAGACCAAGAACAAATGACTGCAGAATCCCTGTGAGAGCACAATGCAAAGCACACTGAAGTTACCCACATGAAGAGAACCTTTAACAATTTGGAAAGCACACTGAAGTTACCTACATGAAGAGAACCTTTAACCATTTGGAAAGGTCAGCCCCTACATGATTGTGTTCTGATTAATCCGATTAACTTTCTCTGGAAGACTCTCACAAAATCTTCAGGAGAATACAATAGCAACACCACTGATATTCAGTCACTGTCAACGCTACATGCTATATGCATGCATATATGAGACACAAGTCTGCTGGCATTTGCCACTGACATTTATTTTGGACATCAAACACATAAGAAGGTCCACTGTATGTCATACATACTGTATAGCCTACAATGTGCACAATATGAATACATACTGTACCTTTAGGGGAACCTCAATGCTCCGGTAGTTCATCCATCTAGCCAAGAAGACAACAACTTTGCTAACATTTCAGTATAGCTTAGCAATATTAGCAAACAAACCAAAATTTGCCAAGCCAACATTGCTGCAAAGAGCAAGCATGTGTGATAACACAAGACGCTGCAAGCCAGTTTAGCTGTGCCATGATAGCTGTAATGGCAATTGTCAGCAA
This sequence comes from Alosa alosa, assembly GCF_017589495.1. Taxonomy (NCBI): domain Eukaryota; kingdom Metazoa; phylum Chordata; class Actinopteri; order Clupeiformes; family Clupeidae; genus Alosa; species Alosa alosa. The sequence continues at coordinate 3,521,359 of NC_063209.1, forward strand.
CTAGCACTAACAGCCATAGTAGTAGCAAAACTATAATTTGTGGTGTGTGATAGCATGACAGTGTTTACATTATTATAAGAAGTCATTTAAAGCTTTTTAAAAGTACAATCATTGCATAGTGTTAGTTTAACACATGTTTCATTTTTGTGTGAAAATATGATGATCTGCATTATCATATATTTGAATTCTAAAGTCCTTGATTTGTGGATTTGAGCAGGTAGTTGTTACAGGGAGCACTTGTTTCACTTTGAAATTGACATGCATATGCATGAATTTTTTGATTTGTTGAGTGCCTATCTGTTATCAGTAAGTGGATGAGAGCCATATTGTAAGGGTTGAAAGTGCTCAGAACTTGACAGTTAAGTATTTGTGCTTGCAAGTAGGTTTATGTTTATGGTTCTTGGCAGACACTTTTGTCCAAAGGGACTTACAATGATATTTACATTGTCTGGATTTACACCATTGTCTCTCAGCAGCTCTAAGTTCCTGTCATACTTTACAGATGGTGTTAGTGAGCCATGGGTGACGGGGTTTAGAACGAGTGGGTCGTGTGGAAAGGGGACATGCGGTGATCAGACGAGATGCAGTGTAGAGCAGTGTCTGGAGCACCATTAACTTCCAATGACAAGTATGAACTCAGAGTAGGAGAAGCAGATGCCACACAGGGGGCAACATGAGAGGCTTGACATTACGCCAAAATGAAACTATAGGAGGAGGAACAGCTGGACTTTCCAGTACAATCTAATCAAGTAGTGATCAGACATGTGATAGATTAGTCATACAATTTCCTGTAGTACAATTACGTAGCAGAATTAAATCAAGGTCCAAGGACCAGCTTTGTGAGTAGGAGGACTGTGAACATGTGTGAGATTAAATGAGTTAAGTGGGGACAAGAAGTCAACTGAATGAGAGTTGTCCATATGAACATTTAGTATAATATTTATGAATATAGTATAATATTTACACCAAGGCTACTAATGGACAATTATCCATTGGAATTGCAGACAGCACAAAGCTGCCAGGTTGTCCTGGAGGACTATAAATAGCCACTAAGTGTAACTTTAAATGCTCAGTTATCAAGCAAGGGGTGATGAGGGGTTACAAGGTAGAAGTCTGTGTTCCCATAAGAGTGTGTGCACATGTGTGTTTACCTTGGTCTATGCACATGTGTGTTTACCTTGGTCTATGTACATCTGCATGTGAATGCATCTCTGAGAGTGAGCGCACGTCGGCCGTGTGCTGTGGTGTGAGTGACTGCCGGTGTGGTGGCTGGAGTGGGCAGCGCGCGGGACCCCCGCTGTGCCTCAGCAGGGGCCGTTGTGAAGGTGAGCCCCTCCATCTCCGCGCCACAATGCCGGACCTCCCGGGGCGGGCAATCATCATGAGGCCCGGCCGCCTGCTGTCACACCAGCTCGCTCCACATAAAGGACCACCCCCCTCCAAAGTCCATAGCCACCCCGCTGCCCCGCCTTTGTGCCTAGAGAGAGACACACTCGCGGCTCCCCGGGGGTCCTGAGAGGCACCCCGCGGGGGTCCCATTAAGGCATTAAGCAGAGAGGGTGCTGGCGGGGGGAAGCCTATGATGCTGGTGTGCTGTGGAGACCACTCACTCACTCCATCATTCATTCATTTAGTTATTCATTCATTCATTTATTCATTTGTTAATTCAGTCATTTACGCTGCTCAGTGTTGGCCAACAGTAAGGTAATGCAGGTTGACTGGATCATCAGCTTTTTACAAGTGTTGCATTGACGGTCCATTTTGAATAGCAGCCTCTAACCAATTCATCACAGGGAGAATACACATGAGGACATAGGTAAGTACACTTTAGAAAAGACTGATTTGTGTGTGTGTGTGTGTGTGTGTGTGTGTGTGGAGAGGTCTCTACACTAATTCCGTCTCATGATATCTGCTTTTCTCTCTCATCCTGCCGAGTACCCGTTCCTCTCCCTTCCTCTCCATCCCTCCATTGCTTGTAAGAGTCTCCCCACTCCCCTGTGCTACGTCTGGCTGTGTGAGCATAACCAGAGCTGAGAGGGAGCAAGGCTAATGAATAAATAACTGTGCTACTTTACACACACAAGAGAGAGGAGGGGGTATGCAGAAAGGGAGAGAACATAAACAGTCAGAAAAACATGCCGTGGCAGCAGTACTCCTACCCATGTGCTCTTGTGCATATCAAGTCAACTTCACATGAAGCTGGAGGAGAAGCAGCTTACGGGTGCTGGAAACTGGAGGAAGAGGGTTACATCACAGCTGGCAGAAAGGCAGAGAAAGAGAAGGAGGTAGGAAGAGAGAGAGGGAGAGAGAGAAGGAGAAAGAGTTACTGTGACATTTGAAGAGACAGCTGTGCTCTTGGAGAAAAGGTTTAGGGTTGGCGTTGCTGCCATCCATTACAGATGGCCAATTACAGTATAGATGTTCAGTAATGACATAGACTCGTCTGTCCCCTGACAGGAAGTCCAGGACTAACTTTTCATTTCAAATAGCATGTCACTTACTGGTGACATTGCCTTGTGACATGTTCAGTTGTGGCCACCAGGGAAGGCAAATGCAATCCAGAATGACATTACAAGTCCTAATTACATCATGGCAGATGCTAAGCATCCTGCAACAAAGCAACAATGTGGAATCATTGAGGTGGATCAGAATGCAAAGAGTGAAGAGATAAGAGGAAGGGGGGGGGGGGGTCTTTCATCAAAATTGCATGAAGTTAAAATCCAATGCCCCAACAATGCATCTTTCATGACCTCCCATTCAGAAAGGAGTCTTACAGGAGTCCCCTCTGTGTGTGTGTGTGTGTGTGTGTGTACGTGCACGCATGGGTGCGTGTGTGTGTGTGTGTTTGACAGTTGGGTGGAGAGGTAGGAAAAGAAGCAACCTGAACATCATGATTTGGTTTTCAGAGCAAGTTCTTGTGATTTATTTGTTTGATCTTAATGCGAGTGATTCATTAATTCAATGATTCATCGGTTAACTGATTGATTGATTGATTGATTGATTGATTATTTGTTGTGTATTTCCTGTTTACCTAGATGAGTTTAATGTTTACACAAAGAATGAACTGTAAATTAACACTTCTCCACCATGTTCTCTCCCTCAGGATCTCTTGTGTTGGTGTGGGAGAGCCAAAGGCCTGGGAGAGCTGAGGTGGAGTCTAGCTTGAGCACTGGAACTCTGAAACAAACAGCTAAAGTGGGGGAAGTGGCAAAAAAAAGTCAGCATGGCTCTCCTCCACAGATAAATAATGTAGAGTGGAGACTGAGTGGAAAAGCTGAAATGCTGATTTCTGTGAGACACACACACACACACACACACACACCAGTGCACACACTGCACACCCCAACACACACATACACACACACACATCCCTATCCCTGCACCCCCGCACCCCCGCCCCACACACAAACACACACACACACACACACACATGTTCCAACTCCCTATCAAGTAACCCTTCACCTTATAGCTATAAAAGGCAAGACTGCTATGATTGATTGATTGTGTGTGTGTGCGCACGCGAGTGTTCTAACAGAACAGGGAAACAATATTGATATATGTTGATATAATATTGTAGATATTATGTAGAGATGAAAGCCGAAGAGAAAAACTACACTATACTAAAGATTATGAGTGATTCAGAGTATAATACATAGTACAGTATTTGTATGATGATACATATGGTTGTATCTCAGGGAACAGTATTGAGAAAGTGGAGTACTTTGTTAAAGCTAGCTGTCCCTGGGGAGTAAAATCCTCTCCTAGTCATCCCACTAATTGCTTGCCTCTTTAGAGATTCTTTTAGGGATGTATAAAACCGCAGTGACTCCGTTGTCACAGCTCAGCCATTATAGCAGAACTGTGAAAAGGCAGATCGCTCCAATCCATGACCTCCAGATCAGTGCAGAAAATCTTTAATAACTTCAAATGAGTTGTTTATGAAAGCAGCAGCTACAGATTTAAAAGATTGGTTTTAAAAAACAGCACCCACAGAGCATACAGGCAGCCATTTTAAAGGCACTGAGGGAAATCTATGGACAAAGTAGGTAGGTGAATAGAACAGCCAAACACGGTTATACAGAAGAAACATTATGAAACATTGTAACATTGTGTTTGTATTGAGCAAATTTTACTTAATACTGAAATGTCAATTTCTTAACCATTCCATGTCCCAAGGAATCACGAATCAGTTGATTGAGAGAGAGGCATAAATGAATGAAAAGATTTTGACCTTAAATATTCCCTTTGCTGGAACAATGAGAGGGGGGGTCACAGTACACAAAGAGAGAGATTGACAGATTGACAGAGGAAAGAGAGAGAATGAGAGAATGAGAGAGACAATGGTGAAAGTGTACCTCTGCCACTCCGTATCCTGTTAGCCTGGCCTGTGGTGCTGATGTCAAAACCTGTAGCATTGCCAGCTGTGCCAACTGACGGCAGCAGTCAAACACAAGCACACATCACCTCCCACCCAGCAGCTCTGCCTGACTGTAAGCCCTCACAAACACACACACAGACACACACACATACACACACACACATACATACATACAAACTATTGGTCTCACAGCAGCACAATGTAGTTATTCGCTATTGTGAAAAGCTTCAGCTGGTCAGAGGCAGCCATGAGTCAGTGACAAATTAAAAATCTCTCCGGCGCCCGAACAAAAGAGTTCCTGCACACAATCACGCTTACGCTCCACACTCCAGCCTTGCATCAGGTTGGCAATTACTCTGATACATCCACAGCAGTACACCGAACAGCGGTGACAGATAGCCCAGCATGGCCAGTCCCCTGTGGGACAGCGAGGGCAGCAGCAGTGGGCCCCTGGGTGCTCGTCTTCGCCGGACTTCCGCGGGTGGCTAGCGTAAGTAGAGGAGCCGAACAACGGCAAGCGTAGCGGGGAGCGCATGGCAGAGACGGGGTCCTCCAGGGCCTGACGGGAGATGAGTTAGTGACCGCTCCATCTCTGTCGAGGAGCGGGCTGTTTTTAGAGCCGGCGCTCTCCCATTATTAATAAAGCCCGTTGGGTGTGATTTGCGGCGGAGGGGCCGCGGGATGGATTATCATAATGGGGGTCATTGTGCCGCCTGTCCCCGCGCTGCGGCTCGGCGCTCGCCGCTGAAGGATGGATGAGATGTGGGCAGATGTTGGACGAGCTGTGATGTGTGTGTTAACAGAAGAGCCGATCGGAGGAGATAAGAGTGATTGAATGAAAGACATGAGGAAAGGGTGGAAAGAAAGATGAAGAAAGAGTGAAAGATGAAGACAGAGTGAAAGATGAAGACAGAGTGAAAGATGAAGACAGAGTGAAAGATGAAGACAGAGTGAAAGCTGAAGACAGAGTGAAAGCTGAAGAAAGAGTGAAAGATAGGCTGGCAGGCACAATGAGAGGATCCCAGTCAAATGAATGTGTGAGGTCCAGCACACTTGCCATCCAGCACATTTGGGTTGTGCCGCTGGTGTACAGGTGCTCAGTGCTGTGTCCATTTGAAGCAGTAGTGTACAGGCCAATGATTTCCACACCGACACTGACACAGAGCAGAGGGGCACAGCTGTGGAGTTTAGAGAGCAGATGGACAAGACTATCTCTCTCTCTGTGTTTGTATATTTGTGTAGATGCCTGTGAATGTGTGTGTGTGTGTGTGCATGTGTGTGTGTGTGTGTGCGTGCGTGCGTGCATGCGTGTGTGCGTGCATGTCTGTGTGTGTGCGTGTGTGCATATCAGCAGTGACTCCACTGGGCAACCCACACACCTTCTGCTGCCTTCTCCCTGCCTAGCAACAGGCGAGTGTGGCTGGCTATGTAGTTCATTAAAACACATAGAGACAAGACGAGACGGTGCTGCCATGCGTCCACCTCTCCACCACCCCCCCCCACACACACACACACACACTCCTCCTACTTCTCCACCCACCATACAACACACACACGGCCAGACAAAGGGGCCGGCCGTCCGCGGCGAGCCAAGCCACCGGGCAGAGGAGAGTGAGAGCAGCTAAGCGTCGGCTCTCTCCAAATCCCTCTCCTCACAATCAGCGTTCCTATGGTAACCTCACCTCTGGAGCCTCGGTTAATGACATCACTGGGGAGTACAACTGGGGAGGAAAGATGAAAGGAAGAGTGTGTGTGTGTGTGTGTGTGTGTGTGTGCGTGCGTCGCGTGTGTGTGTGTGTGTGTGTGCGTGTGTGTGTGTGTGTGTGTGTGTGTGTGTGTGTGTGTATGAGAGAGAGAGAGAGAGAGACTGAAATAGAGAGAGAGACAGGAAGTCATACAGTGCAGGTTCACATGAGGCCTAACACACAAGGCGCACAAGCTGCAAATTGTCTCCTCGGTCGACCCTGTGTGATTTCGCTGTCTCCCCGCTCTCACAAACTCCTGGTGAAAAATGGGACTCCTTCATTTCACAGTCTCTTTGTAACTTTTCCTTCCCAATCTAAAAATATAAGCCGTCGCCTCTAGTTGACAGCTAACAACCTACTCTCTCCTCTGTTGATATAACAGCCATCATGTCTTGCCTCCACCTCCTCTCTCTCCCTTGAGATGATCTGATTGCATGAATTTGGGAGATGACAACACATTTGTTTTCAGGAAGATGACATTGTCTGTGAAGACCTTTACAGAAACACCTCTCTTTATGTAAATGTATTACTCAGTCGCACATTCACACAGTCATAGCTCACTTGCTCTTTTACACTACCCCCAAACAATCTCTCTCTCTCTCTCTCTCTCTGTCTCTCTGTGACACATCCCTGGACACATACACTTGAACATGCAAATAAATATCAGACACTAAAGTGCGACCTCTTTCTCAACCAGGCACAAACACACACTGAGACACGGACTCCCCTATCAACACCCTTGAACACACACACTCATTTTTTCTGAGGCATGAATTTGTCTGCATGAAAAGCTCAGGGCAGGTCTTGAGCCGCCCGCTCGCCAGACGAATCACCAGTGTGCAGGGACGCTGTGAGCAGTGGCGGCGTTGTTATGGCTCGTTTCACCTCGCACGGCAGCTAGTTTTCAATTAAACCCTTTCATGCTTTGCTGCCACCCGACAAGACTCTGCACAATGCGACACACAAACACACACACACACACACACACACACACACACACACACACGCACGCTGAGGCGATGCCCTGGGTGATATCTTAATAGGGTCCTGTGTAATGAAGGAGTGGGTGATGTCGTTTGCCTCCGTGTCTAGGAATTGAGCAGCTTTTCCGCCTCTCGCTCCCTCCCCTGATAAAGGGTTGGTGTCTCTAATGTGCAGAGCGCCTGATTTAGTGGGTAAACAGGCTGGAGAGCACGCCAGTCACAAAGGGCAGCGGAGGAATCCTTCATATTATTCCAAAGAGGCATTATTTAATAACTTCACTCAGACAATACGGACTGGGGTCAAGGAAGTTCACAGACACTCGGATTCGGATTATGCACATTTGTTGGGATTTAAATCCTGGGGGGAAAAAAGATGACTTTATCAGATGGTCTTTGTCTCATGTAGGTAGTCCTGTCTGGGGACGTTGTGTCCTCTAGCCACCAGCAGAGGGCAGATTGGCAGGTCAGAGCCTTATCAGAGAGAGAGAGAGAAGTGGACAGGTCACTGTGGTTTGAAAAATGAGCCACAGCAGCTGTTCAGGAAGGTCATGTCTGTCAGACTCGGTAGTCAGATGACTGCTCATCTCAGGTCATCTTCCAGCTCAGTCACACATGCACCCATGTTTTTCATCAGCTGTTATTTTGTTACTGACTAATTAATTGTGTATCAAGTACATATGATGTCAGAACACTATTTAAAGTGAGACCCTTACTGTTTCCCTGGCTGCAGGAAGGGCCAGGAGGTTTCAGTGAGCAGAAGTGTACCCGGTTAGAGTGCTCCTGACTGAGCTGAACTGTTGATGCTATGGTGGAGGTATTATGTCATGGTCCACCTTTATTCCATTATCTCTGCCCCCCCCATCTCCCATCTCTTTTTTGTGTGTCGTTTTCACTCTGCTTGTGTACAAGGATCATGTCAGTAAATTCTTATTAAACTGTAATGGATTCACTTTGTCCAGCTGCAACACTCATGGATGTGGACATGCCCTAATGGCTCTCACCACAAACTGGCCGTCTGTGACTATCATACAGTAGTTTCTCCACAATAAGTGTGTGTCCCATCTACTCTCTCTCTCTCTCTTTCTCTCTCTCTCTCTCTCTCTCTCTCTCTCTCTCTCTCTCTCTCTCTCTCTCTCTCTCTCTGTGTGTGTTTGTGTGTGCATCCCCCCACATATTTCCAAGTCCAAACTGTCTCAATAGACTATTTCATAACATTACAAGTTCTCTCTCTTCCAGTTCAGGACTCACACATGCGCTGACACTATGACAGGT